>NC_064639.1:113036897-113339927 GCF_023864345.2 Schistocerca serialis cubense | reverse complement strand
CACACACACACACACACACAAACGCACACACAAATGCATACACGAACAGATCACAGATACTTCAATAATTACACTCGAAAGTTTGGCAATAACGTTCGATCTTTGGCAAAAACATTTGACAGTCGGCAACAGAAACCAAAACATTACATTTAAACAAGTGTTCAGTTCCTAGTGCTGTGGAATGTGGGGAAAAAACCGCAAACTGGCATTCATAAGAAGAAGAACAACACCAAAAATGCAACAGGAGCGTAATATGTAAGAAATTGTCCACGCAACCTCTAAGTACAGTTCAAAACATTACTACTTAATAGGAAATACCAACCACCAGCACTGTCTATAACCTATAGGTACAGTGACAAAAATGTAAATTAAATAGCAAACATATGTACATATTCCAAGCCACTGATGATGCCTTGCAGGAAATAAAGGCGAAACGCGTATGGCACTAAAATTGTGTTTTATTCAGTTGCTGTCAGACGGTCCATAAGTAAAGATTATCAATATATCTTAATATTACACGCAACTGAGAAAGACAGGACTACAGAAGTTGATCGTTTTGGTTGTCCAGCTGTTATGTTGTAGGGAGGCATAATGTGGCATGGGCCTACTGAGCCCTAAATCTCTGAACATTGTACACTCACTGATCAATGTTACTGTGACACTCTACTCCTTCCTCACGTGCTTCATTCCAGGAGTGTATTCGGCCCTGACTTCATTCTTATTGATGGCAATGCGCAACTGAATCGAACATCCCAGGTGCCGGAGCTCTTAGGACGAGAGAATATTAGACGAATCGAGTGCCCTGCCCATTCCACCGACCTGAATCCCATCGAGCACGCGAGGGATGCGTTACGCAGACGTACTGCAGCAGGTACACGCTGCCAACTGCGTCGGTGGAGGAACGGAACTCAGTAGGCAGTTCGGTTAGAGAGGAATGGACATCTGTAAAAGTGGCAATCACAGAAGTTGGAAGGTACACAGAAGGTAACTGCGAAGAAGCTATGAGTAACAAAAGATATACTTCAGTTGATCGATGAAAGAAGAAAGTACTAAAATGTTCAGGTAAATTCAGGAATGCTGAAACACAAGTCGCTGAGGAATGAAATAAATAGGAAATGCATGTAAGCTAAGATGAAATGGCTACATGAAAAAAGAGAAGAAATGATTGCTATATGCTGACTCAGCATAAAGGAAAGCCAAAACAACCTTCGGTGAAACTAAAAGCAAGGGTGGCAACATTAAGAGTGCAACGGGAATTCCGCTGTTAAATGCAGAGGGGAGAGCGGGTAGGTGGAAAGAATACACTACTGACCATTAAAACTGCTAGATTAAGAAGAAATGCAGATGATAAACGGATATTCATTGGACAAATATATTATGCTAGAACTGACATCTGATTAAATTTTCACGCAATTTGGGTGCATAGATCCGGAGAAATCAGTACTCAGAACAACCACCTCTGGCCGTAATAGCGGCCTTGGTACGCCTGGGCATTGAGTCAAACAAAGATGGCGTGTACAGGTACAGCTGCCCATGCAGCTTCAACACGATACTACAGTTCATCAAGAGTGGTGACTGGCGTATTGTGTCGAGCCAGTTGCTCGGCCACCACTGACCAGACGTTTTCAATTGGTGAGAGATCTGGAGAATGTGCTTGTCCAGGGCAGCAGTCGAACATTTTCTGTATCCAGAAAGGTCCGTACAGGACCCGCAACATGCCGTCGTGCATTATCCTGCTGAAATGTAGGGTTTCGCAGGGATCGAATGAAGGGTAGAGCCACGGGTCGTAACACATCTGAAATGTAACGTCCACTGTTCAAAGTGCCGTCAATGCGAACAAGAGGTGACTGAGACATGTAACCAATGGCACCACATACCATCATGCCGGGTGATATGCCAGTATGGCGATGACGAATACACGCTTCCAATGTGCGTTCACCGCGATGTCACCAAACACGGATGCGACCATCATGATGTTGTAAACAGAACCTGGATTCATCGGAAAAAATGACCTTTTTCCATTCGTGCACCCAGGTTCCTTCGTTGAGTACACCATCGCAGGCGCTCCTGTCTGTGATGCAGCGTCAAGGGTAACCGCAGCCATGGTCTCCGAGCTGATAGTCCATGTTGCTGCAAACGTCGTCGAACTGTTCGTAGAGATGGTTGTTGTCTTGCAAACGTCTCCATCTCTTGACTCAGGGATCGAGACGTGGCTGCACGATCCGTTACAGCCATGCGGATAAGATGCCTGTCATCTCGACTACTAGTGATACGAGGCCGTTGGGATCCAGCACGGCGTTCCGTATTACCCTCCTGAACCCACCGATTCCATATTCTGCTAACAGTCACTGGATCTCGACCAACGCGAGTAGCAATGTCGCGATACGATGAACCGCAATCGTGATAGGCTACAATCCGACCTTTATCAAAATCGAAAACGTGATGGTACGCATTTCGCCTGCTTACGCTAGGTATCAGAACAACGTTTCACCAGGCAACGCCGGTCAACTGCTGTTTGTGTATGAGAAATCGGTTGGAATTTTCCTCATGTCAGCACGTTGTAGGTGTCGCCACTTGCGCCAACCTTGCGTGAATGCTCTGAAAAGCTATTCATTTGCATATCACAGCATCTTCTTCCTGTCGGTTAAATTTTACGTCTGTAGCGCATCATCTTCGTGGTGTAGCAATTGTAATGGCCAGTAGTGTATCCATAACTTTCACACGAGCGAAAATTATATTCGTGGGCCGGAGGTAGCGCTTGGCAGGTCTGCTGGTGGCCTGGTCCAGTAGGGGCAGCAAGCCGGTTTGTGTTCCACTGACAGCGTCGCCAGGCTGGCAGGTCTGCCGGCAGAACCTCCTGACGGCCGCTCTGCTGGCAGAGCTGCCAAACTCAGGCAGGTGTCAGGTGCGGGAGGCTCCAATGCGTCCCCTCTGCATCTGTCTGGCGTCTCTGCCAGCAGAGCTGCCGTGGCTTCCCAGTGCGGTATGGCCTTAAAGGCTGCTGACCTACCATGGGCCATCCGTCAGCATCGCGGGGCGTTGGCTCAGCAGCCAGGCCAAAAGCTGCTGCCCATACGTCGGACAGGGTCACCAGAGAGGTGTTTGCCTCGCTACTTCATCTACTGGACTTCAAATTCATTCTTAACTTTCAACATTTTTTCCACTGGGACCACCACTCACCCTACAACGCTTTCACTGTATACCTCTGTCATACGATTGCTAGTGCCTCTAACAGACATCGTACAGTTCGCCTGAAACTTCATGGAACAATCTATATACCAGAAAAGTTTTAAGTTTCACAAGAAGCTTTTACGTCTCCACTTCGACCTATATTACAACACTAACTGCATATCAACCAACTTACGTCGGTGCTGAAGGGTCATATGACTGCCTGTTATCATTTATATACCATCTACAGCGCTTCAGAGCAATTGGTGTGCTCTTATAAGGGGTTGTTCTTACCATTTTCGTTGGTGTTATGGACTACTTACTGATTCAGCACCCCCACAGTCTTGTGACCATTCATCTGCGTTTCCCTGCTTTCCTCTCTTCCAGGCTTCTTCTTCTTCCTGTTCTCCATAGGCCAAATAAAGACCACAACATTCAGCTACTGTGTTTGGAGGGGATGCTGCTGTTCGCCCAGCAGTTGCACTCCTCTGGCTGGTTTGTTCCTACCTCTAATTTGTCAAGATGGTACCTGTATTCTTTCTTGGTGGTTTGTCCTGGAACCTCACTTGCTTAATGTCAGTTGCTTGCGAATCCGCTTCAAAAGTCGATTTTTTTCCTCGTAAATCGATAACTAGATTTACACTCCTGGAAATTGAAATAAGAACACCGTGAATTCATTGTCCCAGGAAGGGGAAACTTTATTGACACATTCCTGGGGTCAGATACATCACATGATCACACTGACAGAACCACAGGCACATAGACACAGGCAACAGAGCATGCACAATGTCGGCACTAGTACAGTGTATATCCACCTTTCGCAGCAATGCAGGCTGCTATTCTCCCATGGAGACGATCGTAGAGATGCTGGATGTAGTCCTGTGGAACGGCTTGCCATGCCATTTCCACCTGGCGCCTCAGTTGGACCAGCGTTCGTGCTGGACGCGCAGACCGCGTGAGACGACGCTTCATCCAGTCCCAAACATGCTCAATGGGGGACAGATCCGGAGATCTTGCTGGCCAGGGTAGTTGACTTACACCTTCTAGAGCACGTTGGGTGGCACGGGATACATGCGGACGTGCATTGTCCTGTTGGAACAGCAAGTTCCCTTGCCGGTCCAGGAATGGTAGAACGATGGGTTCGATGACGGTTTGGATGTACCGTGCACTATTCAGTGTCCCCTCGACGATCACCAGTGGTGTACGGCCAGTGTAGGAGATCGCTCCCTACACCATGATGCCGGGTGTTGGCCCTGTGTGCCTCGGTCGTATGCAGTCCTGATTGTGGCGCTCACCTGCACGGCGCCAAACACGCATACGACCATCATTGGCACCAAGGCAGAAGCGACTCTCATCGCTGAAGACGACACGTCTCCATTCGTCCCTCCATTCACGCCTGTCGCGACACCACTGGAGGCGGGCTGCACGATGTTGGGGCGTGAGCGGAAGACGGCCTAACGGTGTGCGGGACCGTAGCCCAGCTTCATGGAGACGGTTGCGAATGGTCCTCGCCGATACCCCAGGAGCAACAGTGTCCCTAATTTGCTGGGAAGTGGCGGTGCGGTCCCCTACGGCACTGCGTAGGATCCTACGGACTTGGCGTGCATCCGTGCGTCGCTGCGGTCCGGTCCCAGGTCGACGGGCACGTGCACCTTCCGCCGACCACTGGCGACAACATCGATGTACTGTGGAGACCTCACGCCCCACGTGTTGAGCAATTCGGCGGTACGTCCACCCGGCCTCCCGCATGCCCACTATATGCCCTCGCTCAAAGTCCGTCAACTGCACATACGGTTCACGTCCACGCTGTCGCGGCATGCTACCAGTGTTAAAGACTGCGATGGAGCTCCGTATGCCACGGCAAACTGGCTGACACTGACGGCGGCGGTGCACAAATGCTGCGCAGCTAGCGCCATTCGACGGCCAACACCGCGGTTCCTGATGTGTCCGCTGTGCCGTGCGTGTGATCATTGCTTGTACAGCCCTCTCGCAGTGTCCGGAGCAAGTATGGTGGGTCTGACACACCGGTGTCAATGTGTTCTTTTTTCCATTTCCAGGAGTGTATTTGAAGAAAGTGGTCGCTAAAATAATTAGTCCGGACATCAGGAAGTTGTTTAAAAACTAACTTATAGATCACTCAGCGTGCTCCCATACACCCCCTTCCGCTGTTTTCACACGTCAAATGTTGTCATTAGATTGTAATCTCCCTCCTACTTCCATCTATTGTCCACGTTAAACAATGACCTAACCAAGTAATAAGTGAGCAAAGTCTTTTATGAACATTTGAAAGGAGCGAAGATTACAATAAACTTTCAAATTTACTTAGCTTGTCATGTTGAGATGGCTCCAGCTCTTCTTGTCTAGGGGTCTGATTCTTGAAGCTGAAAATCCAACGTCAGGTCCTCGCGGTTGGTTTGAACTAAATAAATTGGAAGATTACTGCAGCAGAATCTTTTTTACGTAAATAATTTTTCCATTGATTTTCTAACATTTTAGTATATCTTACAGTATGCAGATTTTTCACATTAACAAAGCTGAAATTACCTTTTTCGCACCTGTTTTACAAAAATACGTCCGATCAGATCAGAGGCAAGCTTACGACTCTCACACTCTGCAGAGATAACAATATTCCAAAGTGTTCACAATTTTTCTTAACAAATAAATGCCTACTAGTTTTCGTCACAGTATTTATTTCGATTATTATTTCATAAATGAGCCCAGAAATAAAACATACTAAACAGTACAGGATTGCATAATTAATAATACAAATTTTAAGTGTGCAAATAATTCGTAATTTCAAATGTTTCTAAGAAAAATAATTTTTACTGTTCATTCAGAACTAGTATGTATCCATTATAACATCGAAACTGTAATATTTTATAAAGTTATGCCCTTTTATAAATTTTAGCTTGAAATATAGTACGCTCTGTACAAAATTATATGAAAGTTTTCAGAATAGCTGAAATAATATTAACCTGTCCACAATTCGAAAAACAATACTGATATCGACATCTACTGTTGAGGAAAAGTAATGTTAGAGGAAGATGTCCCGATACATATATATATTACAATTACTTTTCGAGTTGGCAGCTTTGTTAGACGATTCGCTCTGCGATGCTCTTATTTTTTCCCTTGTATGTCTTTGGTGTTAGAGCGTTGTTTATAAAATTTTTTGATGTTTTTGTTGATACTTTGTCATTCTCTAGAATTATTATACACCCAAAAACGTGTTTTGAGACTGGAGAACGTACATTTCACGGCAATCGGTTTCTTTCGCCAGGAGGTAGAGACTGTGCAAGTACAGCTTCAAATAGGTTAGATATGAGGTCGACTTCATTAAGTGCAGCAAAAGAGGAACTCTAATATTTGGAGACCCAAGTGACACTTCTATGAGAACTGATCAAGGCAGAATAGCCGAATGTGGTTCCATAGTTGCCGTTCTGAGTGCTTTGCGTAGGCTCCTAAGGGATGTTGCTCGGTGTGCGCTCTGTGAAAAAGGTGACATCAAAATAGATGAAGATCTTGAAGGCAGGAAGGTGTGGCCAGTAAGCTTCAAATGTTTACTGATTTCTGTGAAGTAACTGAAACTGGGTATTCTTCTGGATTGTGTAAAGTTTACAATTAAAATATTAGATTAGCTTATGGCATAAGATGTACTGGGAAGGGTAGAAGAGCAGCTGAAATATTTTGTGCTGTTATGGACTTGTCACCATTTCCAAGATTTGAGAAGTACACACAGCTACTTGTTGACAGCCTTAGTCATGCGAGTGCTACGCCTATGTGTCTGTGGGGAAGAGACTGTAATGGTCCCGAAGGTGACCCTGACGTAGTTGCAGCTTTTGATGGGACATTGTAGATTCGTGGTCACTTATCACTGAACATGCCTAGAAAATGGAAAGGCCATGGACATTGAATGTTGGACAAAATACTACAGCGGCTGCAAAGGAAGCAACCAGTATCATGTTTGAGTTCTGAATTTTTCTGGCTACGCTAGTGGAATGCAATCAGAGGGAGTTATGAGAATCTTTCGAAGGTCAAAAGGGAACTACGGTGTACGTTAAGCGAAGTATCTCGGAGATGTTGAAAAATATTCCTTATTAAAATACGGTAAAAACTAAAAACTTAGAGTATGTTGTACGTGTGGAAAAGAAGTTGGGCGCTAATAGAGGATATGAAAGGGAAAATGGTCGCTGATGGTAAACCTATAGGCGGTCGTGGTCTTGTCAGTAAGGAAGAGATGGACAAGTTTTTAGCTCCGTTATGGTTTAATCATAAGAAGGGAACAAAGTGATATCTTTTTCGATAACAATTACATTTTCTGATATGTTTACTTCATACAAAAAAATGTTATTGGAGTTGAAGGTCTGAAGATTTTTAATGTGTTTCAGGATACGATTTGGAGGAAAGTAGATTGTAGACACTAACGTCATGTCAACAGGAAGAAAAATACATACTAATTAATTAAAAAAGTAAGCTTAATTTTGATTACTAGCTATAAATATTTCTAGAATAAAAACCTGCGACTGAAATGACATGATTGTTGTGTGCATTTTATATAGACATGTTGTTAATGACTACGTAAGGTTTCAAGCACTAAGTAAGATAGTTAGTCAGCTCATAGATTCCAAGTACGTACCGGCAAATGAAAAACGTCATTTACTGATCTTCACAAAAAATTGTAATAAACAATGTGTGAGCTAATGTAGTGAATGTATATAAAACTGTTCAGAAAGAAACACTCCCGTAGTCCTACAATTTTCACCCTACTAAGAGTTCATGTTTTATATTTCTAGCCCTGTAAAGTTTATGAACATTGTTAGTATTCTTGCGCATGTTCACGGGCAACTTACCATAAGCAGTCACCTGACAGGTGTCTGATTTTTAAGTCTTTTCCTTTACCTCCCAGTTGCTTCAGGTATTTTATCGCTACCATCAACAATGATGACTTGGGATTCCTTTTTTGTCAATAAGGTGGAAGCTGATTGTTCGACCTATTGGGATGCATCCTGTAGACATTTCCATATAGAGCGGGACGCCTCTTGGATATATCCGTGAGTGTTTCACAGTATATCTAGAGCTTCGGGTTTGGTCATTTTTAGGGTTCAGTATCTCAACCGGTGACAACGGAAACCTTTTAGGATCTCTTCGTTGCTGTTCTGTCTGTTTGCCTGTCTGTGTGATAGGAACATGTTAAGGTATGAAGTTGACATCCACGTCACATGCTAAGGTCTACAGCTCCTTGGTGGTTGAAAAAATTAAGCTTCAAAGTCAATTCAATCATGAGATACGGCCATTTTCTTGATACTCGCAAACTCACTCATCGAAACCTATAGGAACTTCCCGTTGGCCTAGACTCATGAAATTTGGCAAGAAGCAAGGTTTCACGTTACAGGTGAAGGAAATAATCTAAAAATTGTTCTTTTGTAATTATATCACATAAACCAGTACTTTTTGCCATTACAAAATCACTTTGCATTCGTGATCCGTCAAAAATCTCAGGAAATACTGCAGCGATTTTGATCTGATTTTCAGTAATAAAAAAAATGTGTGAGAAATCTTATGGGTATCATCTGTTAAGGTTATCAATCCCTAAGCTTACACACTACTTAACCTAAATTATCCTAAGGGCAAACACACACACCCATGCCCGAGGGAGTTCTCGAACCTGCGCCAGGACCAGCCGCACAGTCCATGACTGCAGCGCCTTAGACCGCTCGGCATTCAGTAATAGGTAGGGTGTTCACGAGGAAGAATTGTGTATACAACTTGTGGTGTCACCGCCAGACACCACACTTGCTATGTGGTAGCCTTTAAATCGGCCGCTGTCCGTTAGTATACGTCGGACCCGCGTGTCGCCACTGTCAGTGATTGCAGACCGAGCGCCGCCACAAGGCAGGTCTAGAGAGACGTCCTAGCACTCGCCCCAGTTGTACAGCCGACTTTGCTGGCGATGGTTCACTGACAAATTACTCTCTCATTTGCCGAGACGATAGTTAGCATAGCCTTCAGCTATGTCATTTGCTGCGACCTAGCAAGGCGCCATTATCATTTGCTATTTATCTTGTGATACATGTACCGTCAGACCGATGTTCACCAATTATGGGTTAAAGTTAAGTATCCCAGTAGTTACTTACGTTCTTTGCTACTATAAATTCCCTTACCTGTTCCAGACCTCACGCCAGCCTGCATGAGCTCAAACGCCTGCCTTTCGGCTTCCTCTCCTAGTGGCTTGGCTGTCTTGTCAAGTCACAACACAACTTACAAATATTTCGTGCTAATTGGCTGAGATACACTTAAGTGAAGTCTCGTGCGGCTGTAAAAACGATACCTTTATCATCTAGCAGTGATGGGAGTAAGGCCGCTCGCTACCAACGCCAAGTCCTTCACGAACCGCTCATTCTACACCTTTTAACATCTACGGCATATACAGCAAGTGCAATGCTCCAAAGCAAGGTAATATGGTAATTCATGAAGGATTGTACTTCCACTGTTTGAGAAGAGGTTCCGAGATCCTATAAACAGTCCACTGAAAAATTCCACAGAACAATTCGACGTTTACCTAACAACAATAGCCCCGTGGCCAGGTGCACCGTTTTCTTCCCTGGAGACTGCCATCAAATCTTACCACTAATCACAGAAGGTGAGAGAAGACGAAGTCAACGCATCTGCAATTTCCAGTTAGCACAACATGTTACTACATAGACGGAAAAATAATCGCAACACCAAGAAAGAGCTGTGCGAAATAAACGAAAGTTGGTAGGCGTGATTCTGCATGTGAAAAATGATGTCTATTCAGATTTCGCGCCAGTCGCACAAGAGCAGCGCTGGTAGCGCCGCTGTGAGGATGCAAATCAGGTTTGCATCAAATACACGGTGCATCGATCGTGAGCGTCAGTTACCTTTGAGACTGGACGAGGTGACAAGTCAGAGCCCCTTTAAGGCGACCTCACTGAGTTTGAATGAGGTCGTGTAATAGGGCTGCGAGAGGGTGGATGTTCCTTCTGCGATACTGCAGAAAGGCTTAGGAGGAATGTGGTCACTGTTCATGGCTGCTGGCAGCGATGGTCACGGAAATGTACGGTCGCAAGAAGACCGGTCTCCAGATGGCCACCTGGTACTACCGGGAGAGAAGACGGTCGTGTTCCGCATATGGCTCTGGAGCATCGCACTTCATCTGCAGCAGCAATTTGAGCAACAGTTTGCGTCACAGTGACACAACGAACTGTTACAAATCGGAATCGGTTACTTGAAGGACAGCTCCGAGCCAGACGCCCTGTAGCATGCATTCCACTAACTGCGAATCACCACCGTTTGTGACTTCAGTGTTGCGAAGTGGAGGGCTTGTGTTTTCTGATGGAAGCTTGTTCTGTCTCGGTGGCAATATGGCTGTGTGTTGGTTACAAGAAATCCACTTGAGAACCAGCATCTGGAGTTATGGTCTGGGATGCGATTTCGTATGACAGCGGGAGCACTCTGGTGGTTATCCCAGACACCGTGACTGCAAATTTGTATGTCAGTCTGGTGATTCGGCCTATTGTGCTGCCCTACGCGAACAGCATTCAAGGTGCCGTTTTCCAACAAGATAACGCTCGTCCACATACTGGTGCTATAACCCAACATTCAGTATATTGACTTCACCTGCTCAATCACCGAATCAGCCTCCAATCGATAACATATGGGACGTCATCGAACGACAGTTCGAGCGTCATCCACAAACATCATTGTTAGTCCCTGTATAGTCGGACCGAGTGCAACAAGCTAGGAACTCAATTGCACAAACCGACATCCAGCACCTATACAACACAATGCCTGCACGTTTGCGTGCTTGCATTGAACATGCTGGCGGTTTCACTGGCTATTAATGTACCTGCATCTCACATTTGCAATGGCTTACCTCGCGCTTACATTAGTCTGTGATCTCGCAACGTTAAACACTAAAGTATGTTGTTATCCAGACTAATGTATTCCCGAAATTTCATTGCTCTACATTAACAATTTTTGGTGTTGCGACTTTCTTTCCGTCAGTGTATAACTCAAAAATTAATCAAGTAAATGAAAAATTACAATACCGAATGAGAAATTACAGCAAAATTTAAATTTAAAAATCTTCGAAAGTCTTGCAATTCCCAACACCAATGTCGCTTGTCAGAATCGATATCGTTAAGAGGCAAAAATCGACGAGATTCTCGATTCCCAGACTGGACAGAACGCTCAAGAGCGCGAGTAGTACCCACACTTCTCCTTTATGTTGGCACCGTCCTCGACTGGTCGCAGTAATTTCTTAACCGATTTCAGGCACTTACAGGCCTTCACCACAAGGTTACACCTATCGCATTATTTGCGAGTGCAACAATAAGATCTGTACAACAAAATACAGTGTTTTTTTTGTGTCTGCATCTTGTTATTGACAAGCGGAAATAATGCTATAGGTGCAACCTCCTGAAGAGGGACAGTAAGTGCCCGAAACTGGATAAGAAATTAAATCACTTCCATGCAACTTATTGCTGATTATTTCGATGTATAAGGGATGTTTTTTAAGTAAGTACCATTTTGAAATTTAAAAAAAAACACGTGCTAAGATATCTCAATAATTTTATTTTTACATGAAAGCCTGTACCTTAATCTACTTTTCTACATAATTTCCGTCAATATTGAGGCACTTGTCATAGCGTTGTACCAGTTTTTGAATACCCTCCTCATCGAAATCTGCCGCCTGACTTGTTAACCACTGCATTACCACTGTTTTGACTTCGTCATCGTTTTGAAGACGCTGACCGCCCAGGTGTTTCTTCAAGTGCAGGAACAGATGGTAGTCACTGGGCGCAAGATCGGGGCTGTACGGAGGATGATCTAGAGTTTCCCATCGGAAAGATGTGAAGAGATCTTTGGTCTGATTTGCCACATGCTGACGGGCATTGTCTTGCAGCAAAACGATGCCCTTGCTCAACTTGCCACGTCTTTTGTTCTGAATTGAATGGCGCAGATTGTGCGATGTCTTTTAGTAAGCTGCTGCATTGATTGTCTCATTATGAGGCAGAAATTCCACAAGCAATACTCCTTTTCTGCCCCAAAAAACTGTGCACACGACTTTCCGGGCAGAAATTGTTTGCTTAAACTTCACTTTTCTGGGTGAATCTGAATGCCGCCATTCCATGGACTGTTGCTTTGATTCTGGTGTGACGTAGGCCACCCATGTTTCATCGCCCGTAACAATTTGGCTTAAGAAATCATCACCGTCGTTGTGGTACCGCTCAAGGAAAGTCAATGCACTGTCTAATCGTTTGGTTTTGTGCACATCCGTCAACATTTTCGCTACCCAACGTGCGCATAATTTTCGGTAATTCAAGTGCTCGGTCACAGTGCGATACAAAACACTACGAGAAACATTAGGAAAGTCATCCCGCAAGGAGGAAATCGTAAAGTGTCTGTTTTCTCTCACCTTATTGTCCACTTCCTGCACCAAACTTTCATTAACGTCTGAAGGACGCCAACTCCGTTCTTCATTGCACACATTTGTGCAGCAATCTTTAAATGCTCTCACCCACTTTCTTACCATTCCATCACTCGTAATGTTTTCTCCGTAAACTGCACAGATCTCACAATGAATATCGATCGCTTTTAGGCCTTTAGCATTAATAAATCTTATGAACAGCCCGTACTTCACATTCGGCGGGACTCACGATTATCGGAGGCATCTTGACTACTCGGTACACAATTGTCAACAAGGAAGAATCAGACTGTAATGGCGTCAGTGCGTAGACAACAGATGTAGGTACCCAGTGCGCATGCGCAGAACGCAGACCGCAGCGCTGCGGCCGCGGTGTGGCAAAACGGTACTTAACTTACAAGGGAACCTCCCCGTCGCACCCCCCTCAGATTTAGTTATAAGTTGGCACAGTGGATAGGCCTTGAAAAACTGAACACAAATCAACCGAGAAAACAGGAAGAAGTTGTGTGGAACTATGGAAAAAATAAGCAAAATATACAAACTGAGTAGCCCATGCGCAAGATAGGCAACATAAAGGATAGTGTGAGCTTAGCAGCGCCGTGGTCCCGTGCTTTGCGTGAGCAGGTACGGAACGAGAGGTCCTTGGTGCAAGTCTTCCCTCGAGTGAAAAGTTTAATTTTTTATTTTCAGACAATTATCAAAGTTCAGGCACTCACACATAATCAACTTCGCTCTCCAAAATTCCAGGACATGTTCAGATTTGTCTTGGACATATGCAGGATTTGATGGTCTACACGCGGAAAAATTTGAAAACGTTAAAAACATATGTTTTGACAGAGCACAGGGAAAACTGCGTGACTGTGAAACTGTTGCATTCATTTGTTGCAGTTTATGTGACAAACTCTTATATTTTCATCACTTTTTGGGAGTGATTATCACATCCACAAGAAAACCTAAATCGGGCAAGGTAGAAGAATGTTTTTACCCATTCGCCAAGTGTACAAGTTAGGTGGGTGGACAACATATTCCTGTCATGTGACGCACAAGCCATCAGCAGTGCCGTATGGAATATATTAGACGTGTTTTCCTGTGGAGGAATCGGTTGAACGATGAAAAAATGGCTCTAAGCACTGTGGGACTTAATATCTGAGGTCATCAGTCCCGTAGACTTAGAACTACTTAAACCTAAGGACATCACACACAACCATGCCCGAGGCAGGATTCGAACCTGCGACCGTAGCAACAGCACGGTTCCGGACTGAAGTGCCTAGAACCGCTCGGCCACAACGGCCGGCGGTTGACCTATGACCTTGCGATCAAATGTTTTCGGATCCCATTGGAGAGGCACGTCCTTTCGTCTACTAGTCGCACGGTTTTGCGATGCGGTCGCAAAACACAGACACTAAACTTATTACAGTGAACAGAGACGCCAATGAACGAACGAACAAATCATAACTTTTCGAAAATAAAAATGGTAAACTTTTCACTCGAGGGAAGACTTGTAGCAAGGACCTCTCGTTGCGCAGCCGCTCACGCTAACCACGGGAGCACGGCGCTCCTGAGCTCAGATTATCCTTTATGTGGCCTATCTTGCGCTTGGACTATTCAGTTTGTATATTTTGCTTATTTTTTTCATAGTTCCACACAACTTCTTCCTGTTTTCTCGATTGATCTGTGTTCAGTTTTTCAAGGCCTATCCTCTGTGCCAACTTATAACAAAATCTGAGTGCGGTGCGATGGGGAGGTTCCCTTGTTAGAAAACACGCATCGTGTAACGACACGCCTCAAAGATTTGAGGAGCTGTGTCTACTGTAAAGAAGCTCCTCGAAGAGAGATGTGAGCAGTCTGGGCGGCCTGCTAAGGTGGTGGGGAAGTGTTGTGGAGCCAGACGGGCGATGCTGGCAGCAAGCACGTGGTGAGAGCTGCTGCCGGAGCCAACGGCGCAGCTGCGCGCGGCTGCACGCCGGATGCTGCGCAGCCGTACTCTCTGATGGCAGACACTGCACAATGCCCGCCCAGCACTGGCGACGCCCCGTTCTCACGCCGAGGTCACGCGGCCGGTCCCCAAACCCCTCACACGCACCACAGCTGGCGGTCCTCACTAAACGTGTAGCTTACCTTGCGCTTCACCTTGCAGGCCAACGTAGGGTTTGACAAGCACGGAGGCAGGCAGTAGAATCGCTCATCCTGATAAATGTACGCCCTGGATGGCTTACAATGAAGAACAACTTAATGGCATGTAGAATATGGTTGACGTACAGCTATGCTGTAAGGATGCCGCGGGAGACAACCAAAGGGTCGTGCTATGAAAGAAATGGCCGTATCGGCAAACGACAGTCAGGCTGGTATCTCACCCCGTCCACGGCGTCTCCAGACACGTCTTCAGCCTGCAGTCTCATAAACTGGAGTAGAATTGTCTTTTGTGATGTTACGGCAGTTGGCCGGGTTGGCCGAGCGGTTCTAGGCGCTTCAGTCTGCAACCGCGCGACCGCTACGGTCGCAGGTTCGAATACTGCCTCGGGCATGGATGTGTGTGATGTCCTTAGGATAGTTAGGTTTAAGTAGTTCTAAGTTCTAGGGGACTAATGATCTCAGATGTTAAGTCGCATAGTGCTCAGAGCCATTTGAACCATTTATTTAATTATTTATTTATTTTTGTTACGGCAAATTACCTGGGTTGGAAGTTTAGTACTGGCAACTACACTACTGGCCATTAAAATTGCTACACCACGAAGATAACGTGCTACAGACGCGACATTTAAACGACAGAAAGAAGATGCTATGATATGCAAATGATTAGCTTTTCAGAGCATTCACGCAAGTTTCGCGCCGGTGGCGACACCTACAACGTGCTGACATGAGGAAAATTACAACCGATTTCTCATACACAAACAGCAGTTGACCGGCGTTTGTAACGTCTCCGCTCTGGCGTACGTTAACTTTTTAAAGCCTGTACTATGATAAGTTGACGGGCTTCACCTTTTTAAGAAAGGATTTTAGTACATATGTTGACCGCGTGTACCTGAATGGAAGCAAAATCGGACTTATACCCAGTCAGTAACAACAATGATACGTCAAGCAAGTATAAAGTGCAACTACACGTTAGGAAGGGCAAGGAATATGCACAGCAGATGCTACCAATTGTTAATAATACGGTCGCCAGCCTAATTAGGCATTAAGTGAGTTTTTTCCTTGTACAAGTGGGTGTACGTACAAGCATAACAACACGTCGTAATACTGCATTATATGGTAAATTTTAGAACCAGAAAAATCTACTGAACTAATATTTTCCCTTTCTGTACTAATTTGGACAAGCTGTAAATACACAACATTACACTACAATGATTACTACAAACTGCATTTTGTCTATTGATCCGACTGAAATCGGGCATAGACTACCCTAGAAATAGCACTTTTGAAACACACATACAATGTCAATTTTAATAAGAGTAAACTGATAAATTTAGGTTTTATATTGACTTTAACTTTGTAGGTCAAATCAGTTCAGTACATTCCAGAATTTAAATGAATAGAAAAGAAAAGAGTGGAAGGGGGGGGGGGGGGGACCCTGAAACTGTTATGATCACTGTGTTGAAACTATTAACTATTGGAAACATTAAGCACTCAAGATTTACAAAATATGAGTTACTACTCTTTTAGTCTTATTACTTCCTCATTTAACTACCATTATTTTTGTCTCAAATTATTTGAGCTTCATTACTAAACCAATTCCAAAATTATCTTCCAACTTTGTCAGACCTTTGTTCTTTGCTTATACTTTCATTAACAATAAAGCTCCTTAAACATCTTTCTAGCATAGATAGGTCTGCAGGTAATTCTTATTAACATAAACTTTAAATCTTCATTTCGGGACACTCGGATTGCAGAACATGTGGAAAGGACCCTGTCTCGGTTAGTGATGAGGATAATTAATTGATAGGGCAATTCTGGTAAAAGTTAAGTTATTATTGAATAGTCAGGAACAAAATTAACACTGGTCCACACGAATACAATTCTAAAGATTCAACCTGTTCGAGTCGATGCGGCGGTTGGCGGGCAGCGAGATGGCGAGGCGCACAGCACACATACAATCACAGCTATGGCTCTTGCTGTATCGGCACTTTGCTTCATCTTGGCGTCGCAATCCTTTTCAATTCAGTGCCTATAGAATATAGCCATGCTGTATAGTCGTCGGAAACGGCACATCCGAGGCTCAATGAAACCACTTTTTCCAGGAGAGCCTCCTCGATCCGGAACGTGTTCCTCAGACCGATGCCCAACTCCGACTGTATTGCTGAGCCCGTTATGCCGTGCAGCGCCCGTGTGCATTTTCCCGCGCTCGCCTGCCATCCACCTTTTACCGCTCCCCTACAGATAGGGTATTCACCAAAGGTTTTACATTCCACATATCCTAATACATTGCCTACGTATGGACCAGGCGCACAATTACAATTTTAAACATATTACAATAGATTCAACATGGGTTACACTTCAATTCTGTTATAGCATAGCTTGAAATTTGACATAAACATTAATATTCACCTCGAAAGTTGCTTACAGTTTCTTTAACATAATGACACGAAAAGAAAAAGAAATGAAATCAAAACATTACTTACACTAATTTATCGAAAATCAGAAGAAAAAAATTATTATATGTACAGTTGTTGTTACACATGCCCCTGTTTCCAGTAAATTTTTACTAAGTATAAATTTAATGGGAACACTAAATTTTACATTTATACAGTGGTTCTGAATCTTTATGTGAATGTCCCAAAAAAAAATTTATATCACAAACTTCCTTTCACTCACATTATATAGGTCTATACTTTTTAACATATCAAGAACATTTACTTGTCATTTACTTAAGTGCCTTTTGCACCGTCCAACCTCCCATCACAACATTATTAAAATAGCAAATTACTAATTTTTACTAAATTTCTCAAAGAAATAATTTCAAATTCTGGAACACAAACATTTAACTACAAAAGCAAATGCAAATATCTGTATTCACTATAAGACAATTTATTGCTGCTTGCATTGAATGGCAGTCCATTTCCTTACTTACTAAAAAAAACACACACACACAATAATATTCAGAAAATTTCGTACACATATTTGCTGCCTATTATTCAGATTTGGGCAGTCCTTTTCACCTCATATTACCACATCACCTGTATCACACTTACAATTCTCCATTGATTATTTATCTGCCCTCATTGGTGTTTGCCAGTCCTTTATATTATGGCTCATACACTGCCCATTTTCATTTTTGACAGTCCCATCTTTTATCTGGCTGATAGCATTTACCCTTTCTTTTCAGCACTTTTTCTCCATACCTCTTTACATTTATAGTGCATTTGGTAATCTGAAACTCACATAACTACATTAGCACGCTGTCAATGGTATACATACATTTACAAAGATTTGTTACATTTGGAATAAAATAGTTTTAGCATAGGATACAGCACATTTACTGCAAATTATTTTCTGAGTGTACTTATGTCACTCACTCCTAGGAACATAGTTTCCGGTCCACAACATTTCTTACACCTAAAGGTTTTTTGGATTTTGGGTAGATCAGGTAGTAAGCATTATCGTGTGGAATGTTCTGTATTATATACGGCCCATTATAAATATATTTAAATTTGGAAATTTCATGGTTCAGTTCACTAGACTTTTCGTGGGTTTTTAAAAGAACATAATCCCCAATTTTAAATTTTGAAACTTTCAGATTTTTATCGTGTCTTTTAGATCTAGATTCAGCTTTTTGCTTTGCCCTTTTTCTTACTAATTCTTTCCTTTGACTCAACCCCAAACTTGTACAAGGTGGAAACTCTAGTTTTTCCTCAATTAAACTTTCACTTCTGCTGCCTAACAAAATTTCTTCCGGTGGGAATCCAGTAGTTTCATGATGTAATGTGTTCATGACAGTCTCAAAGTCCGATATAAACTTGCCCCAGACCCTATGGTTACGACTGCAGTACGTTCTACATAATCTTCCGATTTCTCGCATGTACCTTTCAACCGGGTTGCTAGCAGGATGATAGGCTGCGACATATTTAACCTCTACTTCATTTTGCTCCATCCCTCCTTTCCAATTTTGGATATGAACTAGGGACCATTGTCAGATAGTACTGTGTTGGGTTTGCCAATGGTTCTGAAGTATTCAACCATCCTATTAAATACAGCTTTTGCTGTTGCTTTTTTCAAGGGGTATAATTTCACAACAGACTTGCTCCGGACACTGCGAGAGGCCTGTACAAGCAATGATCACACGCACGGCACAGCGGACACACCAGGAACCGCGGTGTTGGCCGTCGAATGGCGCTAGCTGCGCAGCATTTGTGCACCGCCGCCGTCAGTGTCAGCCAGTTTGCCGTGGCATACGGAGCTCCATCGCAGTCTTTAACACTGGTAGCATGCCGCGACAGCGTGGACGTGAACCGTATGTGCAGTTGACGGACTTTGACCGAGGGCGTATAGTGGGCATGCGGGAGGCCGGGTGGACGTACCGCCGAATTGCTCAACACGTGGGGCGTGAGGTCTCCACAGTACATCGATGTTGTCGCCAGTGGTCGGCGAAAGGTGCACGTGCCCGTCGACCTGGGACCGGACCGCAGCGACGCACGGATGCACGCCAAGACCGTAGGATCCTACGCAGTGCCGTAGGGGACCGCACCGCCACTTCCCAGCAAATTAGGGACACTGTTGCTCCTGGTGTATCGGCGAGGACCATTCGCAACCGTCTCCATGAAGCTCACGCTCACGCCCCATTATCGTGCAGCCCGCCTCCAGTGGTGTCGCGACAGGCGTGAATGGAGGGACGAATGGAGACGTGTCGTCTTCAGCGATGAGAGTCGCTTCTGCCTTGGTGCCAATGATGGTCGTATGCGTGTTTGGCGCCGTGCAGGTGAGCGCCACAATCCGGACTGCATACGACCGAGGCACACAGGGCCAACACCCGGCATCATGGTGTGGGGAGCGATCTCCTACACTGGTCGTACACCACTGGTGATCGTCGAGGGGACACTGAATAGTGCACGGTACATCCAAACCGTCATGGAACCCATCGTTCTACCATTCCTAGACCGGCAAGGGAACTTGCTGTTCCAACAGGACAATGCACGTCCGCATGTATCCCGTGCCACCCAACGTGCTCTAGAAGGTGTAAGTCAACTACCCTGGCCAGCAAGATCTCCGGATCTGTCCCCCATTGAGCATGTTTGGGACTGGATGAAGCGTCGTCTCACGCGGTCTGCACGTCCAGCACGAACGCTGGTCCAACTGAGGCGCCAGGTGGAAATGGCATGGCAAGCCGTTCCACAGGACTACATCCAGCATCTCTACGATCGTCTCCATGGGAGAATAGCAGCCTGCATTGCTGCGAAAGGAGGATATACACTGTACTAGTGCCGACATTGTGCATGCTCTGTTGCCTGTGTCTATGTGCCTGTGGTTCTGTCAGTGTGGTCATGTGATGTATCTGACCCCAGGAATGTGTCAATAAAGTTTCCCCTTCGCGGGACAATGAATTCACGGTGTTCTTATTTCAATTTCCAGGAGTGTATTTACTTCCGCTAATTCATTCTCGCCTTTTACTTCATTGCAAACACTGCTAACCGCACCTCTCTGTGTATTCACAGTTTCATCTATTATTTCCTTCGCCATGGAATTATCACTCGTAATATATTCATCAGCTCTTACGGCTATGTTCGTATCTAATGCTGCCGCATTGCTAGCGGCTTCTCTCTGAACAGCTCTTCTGCTAGGCTGGGCCGTTGCCCTCTGACGCTCCACTCGCCTGTTAACAAGTAGTGCTCCGCGCGGCCGAGATGACTCATTCTGGCTCGCACCTGACGCTTGTTTAGCAACAACAGGTTGCGTCGTTCCACGCCTGTCTCTAACCTGTCTCATAATATAACTGTCAGTTCGGTAACTTTTCTTAAATCGGGGCCGATATATATTGTCCGCTTCCGTTTGGCCTGCAACGTTCGCGGAAATCAGTTTCCCGCGTCGTTGTTATTTTGCGCGGTGTATCCTCTACCGCGACCTGGATAACTTCCTCTTCCTCTACCTCTACCTCTCTGTATCATATTGACGCGAAATCCATCGCCGTCATTTCTTTCGTCATTATTACGATTATTTCGGTTACCAAAATTTTGATAATTGGCACGACTTTCACGCCAATGGTCTTTGTCTTCGACCCTTTCTAGAAATGCTTGGAAGCTGCGATGATTGCTTCCCACGTATCTCTTTGAATCTTCTGGAAGCTTTTTATATAGTTCCCAGATGATTTCTGAATCTGACCTTCTACCTCTTAAATGTGTCAATTTCCGGTACCAATATTCGCAGAAATCTTTCAAAGAATTCCTGCCCCGGTTATCATGAAGCTTGGCCATGATGAACTCGCGCCATAAATGATCCTGTTTTTGTTCGGACCAATATTCTTCCGTAAACCTTTGCTTGAATTCTTCGAACGTCATTTGTTCGGTATTCAAATTAATTCCCCAGCGCTTAGCGTCACCTGCTAAGGCGCTAATTACTACGTTTATCTTTTCCTGATCAGACAAGTGTTCAGGAAATATCCTCTCGCAATTTCTGATGAAATCTAACGGATGCCATCCGTTATGTTTCTTGGCGGGATCGAAGCGTTCCTCACCTTCTAATAGCTTCGTAATTGGTGTGCCATTACAGACAACACCAGGTCTATCATTAATTTTACTCTCAAGATCGAAAATTTTGCCTTGAATTTTCGAAGCATTTTGTTCACATTTTTGTACACATCCGGTAACTTTCTCACCTAAATCTCTTTCAGTGTCTGAAACTGCCCTTTTCAACTGTGAGATTCCGTGTTGACATTCGTTTACGATTTCAGTTTTAAGATCGAAAACTTTTTCGTCTACTTTTGTTTCAACCAGAGGCTCTACTTTCTCTTGGATGTTGAGAATTTCAACATCAAACCTACTGTTAATGTTGTCAATTTCCCCCTGCATAGTATCCATAATTTTGTTAATGGTGTCAATTTCAAATTTCATAGTATTTACCACAGAACTTAAATTACCCACTTTTTGTTCTACCTATTCTATTTGTTTACTAATTTTAATTCCTTGCTCTTCGACCTGTGCTTTAAGCTGATCATTCTGTGTTTTGAGCTGATGGCTCTGTGTTTTAAGCTGCTCGTCAACGTGTGTTTTAAGCTGATCATTCTGTGTTTTGAGTTGATCGGCAACGTGTGTTTTAAGCTGATTATTCTGCCCTGAAATGTGTTTGGTTAATTGTTCAAATAAATCGTTCATGCTTAAAATTTTCACACTGTTTTGTTCTACTGAATCGGTGTATTCTGATGCTACTTCAGAAGTTTCTTTCGGTTCTTTCTTTATCTGTGGTGAATCAAACATGTCAGTGGATTCATTCACATACCCACTATCATCTACAAAGTCATCCTCTACTTCCTGTTTTATCCCTTGCTGTGTTCGAGACGATCTCGACATTTCAATCTGTTCGTTAACGTGTTCATGATACTGTATGTACGCCAATTGTCTTCCGCTAACGCCATCTGTTATCTGGCCACGTAAACTCCTGCTACTGCCAGCCGCATTTTCCATTACGCTCGGCACATCTACCGTGTCTACGTTCGTGTCCATACTGAATGCCAATTACACCTCTCCACTGTACTTGACGTTCACTGCTATTTACTTTACTGACTATTATTGCAATTCGAGCCACTGAACATCCACTGTTCGGTATTCACTTTAATTTGTGACCGACAACAACTGGATGTCCTGTCACAGTCGCCACTTGTAACGTCTCCGCTCTGGCGTACGTTAACTTTTTAAAGCCTGTACTATGATAAGTTGACGGGCTTCACCTTTTTAAGAAAGGATTTTAGTACATATGTTGACCGCGTGTACCTGAATGGAAGCAAAATCGGACTTATACCCAGTCAGTAACAACAATGATACGTCAAGCAAGTATAAAGTGCAACTACACGTTAGGAAGGGCAAGGAATATGCACAGCAGATGCTACCAATTGTTAATAATACGGTCGCCAGCCTAATTAGGCATTAAGTGAGTTTTTTCCTTGTACAAGTGGGTGTACGTACAAGCATAACAACACGTCGTAATACTGCATTATATGGTAAATTTTAGAACCAGAAAAATCTACTGAACTAATATTTTCCCTTTTTGTACTAATTTGGACAAGCTGTAAATACACAACATTACACTACAATGATTACTACAAACTGCATTTTGTCTATTGATCCGACTGAAATCGGGCATAGACTACCCTAGAAATAGCACTTTTGAAACACACATACAATGTCAATTTTAATAAGAGTAAACTGATAAATTTAGGTTTTATATTGACTTTAACTTTGTAGGTCAAATCAGTTCAGTACATTCCAGAATTTAAATGAATAGAAAAGAAAAGAGTGGAAGGGGGGGGGGGGGGGGGACCCTGAAACTGTTATGATCACTGTGTTGAAACTATTAACTATTGGAAACATTAAGCACTCAAGATTTACAAAATATGAGTTACTACTCTTTTAGTCTTATTACTTCCTCATTTAACTACCATTATTTTTGTCTCAAATTATTTGAGCTTCATTACTAAACCAATTCCAAAATTATCTTCCAACTTTGTCAGACCTTTGTTCTTTGCTTATACTTTCATTAACAATAAAGCTCCTTAAACATCTTTCTAGCATAGATAGGTCTGCAGGTAATTCTTATTAACATAAACTTTAAATCTTCATTTCGGGACACTCGGATTGCAGAACATGTGGAAAGGACCCTGTCTCGGTTAGTGATGAGGATAATTAATTGATAGGGCAATTCTGGTAAAAGTTAAGTTATTATTGAATAGTCAGGAACAAAATTAACACTGGTCCACACGAATACAATTCTAAAGATTCAACCTGTTCGAGTCGATGCGGCGGTTGGCGGGCAGCGAGATGGCGAGGCGCACAGCACACATACAATCACAGCTATGGCTCTTGCTGTATCGGCACTTTGCTTCATCTTGGCGTCGCAATCCTTTTCAATTCAGTGCCTATAGAATATAGCCATGCTGTATAGTCGTCGGAAACGGCACATCCGAGGCTCAATGAAACCACTTTTTCCAGGAGAGCCTCCTCGATCCGGAACGTGTTCCTCAGACCGATGCCCAACTCCGACTGTATTGCTGAGCCCGTTATGCCGTGCAGCGCCCGTGTGCATTTTCCCGCGCTCGCCTGCCATCCACCTTTTACCGCTCCCCTACAGATAGGGTATTCACCAAAGGTTTTACATTCCACATATCCTAATACATTGCCTACGTATGGACCAGGCGCACAATTACAATTTTAAACATATTACAATAGATTCAACATGGGTTACACTTCAATTCTGTTATAGCATAGCTTGAAATTTGACATAAACCTTAATATTCACCTCGAAAGTTGCTTACAGTTTCTTTAACATAATGACACGAAAAGAAAAAGAAATGATATCAAAACATTGCTTACACTAATTTATCGAAAATCAGAAGAAAAAAATTATTATATGTGCAGTTGTTGTTACACGTTGCCTGGTGAAACGTTGTTGTGATGCCTCGTGTAACGAGGAGAAATGCGTACCATCACGTTTCAGACTTTGATAAAGGTCGGATTGTAGCCTATCGCGATTGCGGTTCATCGTATCGCGACATTGCTGCTCGTGTTGGTCGAGATCCAATGACTGTTAGCAGAACATGGAATCGGCGGGTTCAGGAGGGTAATACGTAACGCCGTGCTGGATCCCAACGGCCTCGTATCACTAGCAGTCGAGATGACAGGCATCTTATCCGCATGACTGTAACGGATCGTGCAGCCACGTTTCGATCCCTGAGTCTACAGATGGGGACGTTTGCAAAACAACAACCATTTGCGCGAACAGTTCGACGACGTTTGCAGCAGCATTGACTATCAGCTGGTAGACCACGGCTGCGGTTACCCTTGACGCTGCATGACAGACAGGAGCGCCTGCGATGGTGTACTCAACGACGAACCTGGGTGCACGAATGGCAAAACGTCATTTTTTCGGATGAATCCAGGCTCTGTTTACAGCATCATGACGGTCGCATCCGTGTTTGGCGACATCGCAGTAAACGCACATTGGAAGCGTGTATTCGTCATCGCCATACTGGCGTATCACCCGGCGTGATGGTATGGGGTGTCATTGGTTACACGTCTCGGTCACCTCTTGTTCGCATTGACGGCACTTTGAACAGTGGACATTGCATTTCAGATGTGTTACGACCCGTGGCTCTACCATTCATTCGATCCCTGCGAAACCCTACATTTCAGCAGGATATTGCGCGAATGCATGTTGCAGGTCCTGTATGTACCTTCCTGGATACAGAAAATGTTCGACTGCTGCCCTGGCCAGCACATTCTCCAGATCTCTCACCAATTGAAAACGTCTGGTCAATGGTGGCCGGGCAACTGGCCCATCACAATTCGCCAGTCACTGGTCTTGATGAATTGTGGTATCGTGTTGAAGCTGCATGGGCAGCTGTACCTGTACACACCATCCAAGCTCTGTTTGACTCAATGCCTAGGCGTATCAAGGCCGTTATTGCGGCCAGAGGTGGTTGTTCTGGGTACTTATTCCTCAGGATCTATGCACCCAAATTGCGTGAAAATGTGATCACTTGTCAGTTCTAGTATAATATATTTGTCCAATGAATACCTGTTTATCATCTGCATTTCTTCTTGGTTTAGCAATTTTAATGGCCTGCAGTGTAGAATATGGTTGACGTGCAGCTACGGTGTAAGGATGCCGCGGAAGACAATCAAAGGGTCTTGCTATGAAAAGAATGGCCTTATTGGCGAGCGACAGTCAGGCTGGTATCTCACCCCGTCCAGGGCGCTTCCAGACACGTCTTCAGCCTGCAATCTCATAAAGTGGAGTAGAATTGTCTCTTGTGATGATAGGGCAAATTACCAGGGTTGGAAGTTTAATAGTGGCACTATTTATTTACACCTCGTACAAAATAGACACGTGTTTCAAAGATTTCTGCCTTCAAGGTAGTCACCAGTATTGTGTATAACCCGTCGCCATCGATGTGGAAGTCGTAGGATACTCTAAGCATTGCCAGCTGTGTCGACAGTTCGAGCGGTGCGGTCCATTGCGCGACGAATTTGTAGCAGTTGTGAAGCGAATGCCGTGAAGTGTTCCTTCAGTTTGGAAATCGATTTGAACTCACGAGGGCTTAAGTCAGGGGGGCGCAGTAGTGATATAGCACTCAACAGCCCCATCAGCCAAACAAATCAGTAACAGAATGAAATTTTCACTCTGCAGCGGAGTGTGCGCTGATATGAAAGTTCCTGGCAGATTAAAACTGTGTGCCCGACCGAGACTCGAACTCGGGACCTTTGCCTTTCGCGGGCAAGTGCTCTACCATCTGAGCTACCGAAGCTCGACTCACGCCCGGTACTCACAGCTTTACTTCTGCCAGTATCTCGTCTCCTGCCTTCCAAACTTTACGGAGACGGGATACTGGCAGAAGTAAAGCTGTGAGTACCGTGCGTGAGTCGTGCTTCGGTAGCTCAGATGGTAGAGCACTTGCCCGTGAAAGGCAAAGGTCCCGAGTTCGAGTCTCGGTCGGGCACACAGTTTTAATCTGCCAGGAAGTTTCAAATCAGTAACAGCTTGCACTGTACGTGCTTGAGCATTGTCGTGCAAAATGATGGTCAGGTCCTGCAGAAAGTGTCATCACTTCGGTCTCTACGCTGTTCATTTTTGGAACACAACCTACGACCAGCTTGAAACCTTCCCGTCTCCTCTATATCTCTTTTGTTACGCAACCTTCTTTTCTACAATAACCTATGAAACCTTCCCTTAGGATTTCCGTCTCTTGCTTAATAACAACAAATGAAATCTTCCCTTTGAAATTAATTCTCTTTCTCAATAAAAATAGGTGTAATCTTCGCATACAAATTTAAATGCTGCTTGTTAAAAGAGATTTGCTCATTATTTCGACGAAACATAGAATGTGTCGTCGTCGTCGTCGCCCTCATTCGTTACCTGCAATAACCTAAAACTGTTCCTTAACTTTTTTACCGTTATTGGATCGCCATCTGACTGCTACATCGAACTGCGACATGAATATACTTACTCTGTTTTACTATACTCTGTTTTGGAAAGTTTTACGTTGATGGTTTTTTTGGAGGATTTATAATCAGTAATGCAATATTGCTGGCAAAAATTAATTATATTCTGAAAACGATTCTTCAAATATTTACTGTTGGTAATGAAATGTGTTGTGACTTGGCAAGACAGCCAAGTCACAATGAGAGGAAGCCGAAAGGCACACACTTAAACTCACGCAGGCTGGCGTGAGGTCTGAAACAGGATACGTAATGAATGCTATAAAGAAAAGTACGTAGCTGCTGGAATACTTAACTTTAATCCACAATTGGTGAACATTGGTCTTGTTGATACAGTATTATCATCTCAATATAACTTGGTGACGGCGCCTTGCTAGGTCGTAGCAATTGACTTAGCTGAAGCCTATGCTAACTATCTTCTCGGCAATTGAGAGCGTAATTGTCAGTGAACCTTTCTCCGTGAACCATGGCTAGCAACACCGAGCGAGGTGGCGCAGTGGTTAGACACTGGACTCGCATTCGGGAGGACGACGGTTCAATCCCGCGTCCGGCCATCCTGATTTAGGTTTTCCGTGATTTCCCTAAATCGCTCCAGGCAAATGCCGGGATGGTTCCTTTCAAAGGGCACGGCCGACTTCCTTCCCCGTCCTTCCCTAATCCGATGAGACCGATGACCTCGCTGTCTGGTCTCCTTCCCCAAACCAACCAACCAACCATGGCTAGCAACGTCGGCTGTACAACTGGGACGAGTGCTAGAAAGTCTCTCTAGACCTGCCGTGTGGTGGCGCTCGGTCTGCAATTACTGACAGTGGCGACACGCAGGTCCGGACCGCGGCCGATTTAAAAGCTACCACCTAGCAAGTGTGGTGTCTGGCGGTGACACCACAACAAACGTTCAAATGGGACTTACTTTTTACAATAATCTTACAACTACCACTGCGGAAACATACCTTCAGTAGTCTTGAGTTTTGCAAAGAAAATAATTCAAAAATATTAGTTCCTCTTATGATAATAGTTAGCTGATGTCTCTGTACATCCGTTTATAGTCTCTTGTAAATCATAGCTGGTGGCTGGCAGGCACACCGCTCCTCTCAACCTCTCGTTTCAGACCTGCCACCGACTCACTTCGCATCTCGCTTACTACTGACTTCCTACGAACGCTAAAGTGCGGTCTCTCCCGCCAACAATACTTTGGTGCAGACACTCCCTGCTACCACAATTATTTCCAAAATGACAGATATTAATTATTCCTACTCAATCCGATTAATAAAATATAAACATCTTTCATAAATTGTGGTTTGACAATAGACGATAGAAATATAAATGTCTTACAAGCTTACAGACAGAAGTGATGACGCTTTCTGCAGGACCTGACCATCATTTTGAAGGACAATGCTCAAGCACGTACAGTGCAAGCTGTTACTGATTCGTTTTAACTGATGGGGCGGCTAAGTGCTACTGCACTCCCCTAACTTTAGCCGTCTTGAGTTCAACTCGATTTCCATACTTAAGGAAACACTTCACGGCATTCGCTTCAGAGCTGCTACAAATTCGTCGGGCAATGGAACGCGCCGCTCGAACTATCAACACAACTGGCACTGCTAAGAGTATCCTACGACCTCCACATTGCAGGCAACGGTGACTACTTTGAAATATGTATTTATTTTGTACGATATATATATATATATATATATATATATATATATATATATATATATATATATATATATATATATACCCTCCTCTGCGTTACCACAGACGATGTGTTACTGACCTCGTTTGTACTAAGATTGCAGTACAAGCGACGTGTCTATTTCCTTCCACCGCCCTGAGTGGAATGTATAAGTTCTGATACACTTTCACCAACCTGCAGGCTTCTACAGTTGTTGTCCGCTACACAGAAAACAGCCCGTAGGTCGTGAATCTGTTATCTTGAAGCTGTAAGAAACTCTTAGAAATAATTAATTCTCCAATCAGTTTTTATATACGGGATGCCACTTGCTCTGTATAGCAGAACACAAAGCACTGCACAATTACGTTCCACTTTTGAGTCACAAATAATGTCTATTCTTCAATAATTTAATGAACTGTGTATTTTCCATAATTACTATCACTCTCATAGCGTGTAGGCTTTCACGGCCGGCGTCTTCAGTAATTAAAACTTCCGGGCTAAGAGGCCGTGGTCCAATAGTAGAAATACTTCTCCCTGACGTTTCGTTGCCAGCTGCGGGCAACATCATCTGAGGTGAGTCTAGACTCGCGCGCACAGAGCCAGCGCGCCTTATCAGTGTTGCGCAATCTTGATTTTCCAGCAACACGGGCCTAGTAATACTAGGGCCCGTGTTGCCCGGCAGCCTCGCTCAGCGGCTAAGTCCGCTTCAAGGTCACACGACTTACACAGCCATGAAAAATGCGCGAGTCTAGACTCACCTCAGATGATGTTGCCCGCAGCTGGCAACGAAACGTCAGGGAGAAGTATTTCTACTATTGGACCACGGCCTCTTAGCCCGGAAGTTTTAATTACTACTATCACTCTGTTCTCTACATGTCCACATCACCATACATCCCTAATGAAGTCTTGATGCTGACTGCTACAGAAACATGTCTGTCCTGCGAGGGTACCCAACTAGCCCTCACCTTCACAAACTAAACATTGCAAATTAAGTCTTAACTGATACCGCGGAAGACATGTCTGTCCTCCGACACTGACGAACTAGCTATGATCTTACAGCCGAACCACTTCGCCCGGCATCCACGAAGTGCTTCGTCTGTGTTTTCGTTTAGCCGTTGTTTATTATTCTAGTGGTTATTAATACTTGTAAGATAGTGGAATGATCACACACTATTGAGAGAGGCTTTGATTTTATACGCAAGCAAATACGCTGTTTCGTTTGTCTAATATTAATAACAGAAGGTTATCATTTTGGCGCGCAACTTCCGAACGTAGCAGCCAATAGCCGAGAAGGACCACAATTTCGGCAGTCTTTCTCAGGGTACCCGTACCGTGCAAACCATCTGTCATCGCTACCTTACTCCACATTACATCATCTTGCCACTTTTGCCTTATCAAATGCTCTAAGAAGAGATGACCAGCATATTGCCACAGCATATTGTGTAATTCCAGGGGCTATCCTGGGTAATAAACATTGATCTTCCCAAAATCCGAGCAGCATGTGTATACAAATAGTGGTTCGATAGTAAGACAATGACGTTTACTGGCAGCTATAGACCACTAACGGCCATTTCCAGTACTCGGTTTATAATAACACTGATTTCCCGTCTTTCCTGGCTTGTAAATAACAGTTGTAAATCATCCTTCTCGTATGTCTGCTGTCTATAAGTTACTAGTTCTTAGTTTCTAGTAATATTAAAAAGGAAACACTTCTTAATGGCCTGTTCAGAATGGTTCAAATGGCTCTGAGCACTATGAGACTCAACATCTGAGGTCATCAGTCTCCTAGAACTTAGAACTACTTAAACCTAACTAACCTAAGGACATAACACACATCCATGCCCGAGGCAGGATTCGAACCTGCGACCGCAGCGGTCGCGCGGTTCCAGACTGAAGTCCCTAGAACCACTCGGCCACAGCGGCCGGCAATGGCCTGTTCTTTTTTAATATTATTATTACGCTCTGCCAGACACCGACGGAAAATTCAGTTAACTTTAGTTTTCGTTGGTGGTAAGTGCTGATATGCCTTTAAAATTATGTTTTGTGTGCCGCAAGCTATTACTACGAGTCAGATTTCGTACCAAACAAGATAATGATTTGTCGTTTCAGTACTGGCATTCATCACTTGTTCTCAGCCGTTGAATCATGAATATACATGATGTTGACCTCACAAGTGATATGCTACATGCATAAATACACTCATGATATACACTCATAAGTTAACATACGAAGTTGCAAATTTTCTAAAGCAAAAAGGTGTTTACATAGCATACAAAACAAAAAATATAGTTAAAATATATTTATAGGCCTCAGCAACCAAGCATCAGTCATATAGCAACTCAAACGCCAAAGCTGTAGTACAGTGTATGTCGGAATGACAAGTAGGAAATTTAGATCAATATTCCCTGATGGAAAAAAGTCACAACACCAAGAAGGAGTTGTGCGACATAAACGTGTTTCTACATCTGATAGATGATGTATTTGTACGAGGGTCACTCCAAAAGAAATGCACCCTATTTTTGCAAAAATACAGTTTTCTTTCTGCATGTGTGAAAGTTTTACAGTGTGTAGATACATCCTTCCCGCTTGTTTTCAACCTGTTCCCGTGAGTGGCGCTGTCACAGCATGTCTTCAAGATGGCTGCTACACTTGACGTTCGTCAGAAGCAACGTGCAGTCATAGAATTCCTGTGCTGTGAAAACGAGACAGTGGGAAACACCCGCAAGAGGTTGAAAAAGGTGTATGGAGATGCTGCTGTCGATCGCAATACAGTTAGTCGGTAGGCAAGCAGGTTACGTGATGAAAGCGGGCACCGCAATATTGAGGATTGTCCTCGCAGCGGCAGGCCTCGTACTGCACACACTCCAGACAATGTGCAGAGAGTTAACGAATTGGTGACTGCTGACAGATGCATCACAGTGAACGAATTGTCACGCTACTTTGGGATAGTGGAAGGAAGTGTTTGCAGAATACTGAAAGTGTTTGCGTTAAAAAAGGTTTGTGCCAGGTGGGTTCCCAGGATGTTGACAGTGGCTCACAAAGAAACAAGAAAAACGGTATGCAACGAACTTTTGGAAAAGTACGAGAATGGTGGAGATGAATTTCTTGGAAGAATTGTGACAGTTGATGAAATATGGCCCCATCATTTTTCACCAGAGACGAAGAGGCAATCAATGGAGTGGCATCATGCGAATTCACCCAAGGAAAAAAAAAAATTCAAAACCACACCTTCTGCTGGAAAAGTTATGGCTACGGTGTTTTTCGATTCCGAAGGACTCTTGCTTGTGGACATTATGGCAAGTGGAACCACCATAAATTCTGATGCATATGTGACGACACTGAAGAAACTTCAAACTCGACTGAGTCGTGTTCGACAACATCGGCAAAAGCAGGATGTTTTGCTGTTGCACGACAATGCACGGCCACATGTCAGTCAAAAAACCATGGAAGCGATCACAAAACTCGGATGGACAACTCTGAAACACCCGCCTTACAGTCCTGACCTGGCTCCATGTGACTATCATCTCTTTGGGAAACTGAAAGACTCTCTTCGTGGAACAAGGTTTGAAGATGATGACTCCCTTGTGCACGCTGACAAACAGTGGCTCCAACAGGTTGGTTCAGAATTTTACCGTGCGGGTATACAGGCGCTGGTTCCAAGATAACGTAAGGCAGTTGGATGGAAATTATGTGGAGAAATGAAAATATCGTTCCTAAATGATGTATCTACACACTGTAAAACTTTCAAATATGTAAAATAAAAGACGGATTTTTAAAGAAATAGTGTGCATTTCTTTTGGAGTGACCCTCGTATATTCAAATTTCGCGCCAGTCGCGTTGTCTCAGTGGGACCACTGAGTCCCACTGGTATCAACTTGGATCCACTCCTGTTCCTTATGTATATGGATGTCCTTCGACTTAACCTTCATCAGGGAGAAATTGTTGTTTTTTCAGACGATACTAGTGCTATAACAAATTCTATTAGAGATAAAGCAACAAAAGAAATTTATGATGACGCTTCTCAAAGAATTATTAAATGGTTCTTTGAAAATAGTCTCTCCCTTAACTATATTCAGTTCTATAAAACAAGAAGTCATACCAAAAACTGATGTAGCGCGTGAACAGGGTAGAATGCTCCAAATTTCTGGGTGTACTTATTGAAAAAAATATGAACTAGAAAAGCATATTACCGAGGCTACTTAAAGAATTCAGTTCATCTACTTTTGCTCTTCGTATTAAGTTCGTCTACTTTTGCTCTTCGTATAATTGAAGGTGTTCGAAGCAACATCCTACCACAATTTGCACATTTTCACTCAATAGTGTCTTATAGAATAATTTTCTGAGGTAACTCAACATTCAAAAACATTGCACAAAAGTAGTCATCTTGTACGTATCTCTTGAAGGCATTAAACATTTTAACCGCATTTTCACAATGTACGCATGTATATATTCGGTAATGAAATTCGTCATATATAATTCAACGCAATTTGGGAAGGATAAGAGAAAAACAAAAAGTGGTCTGTGTTACCCATTATTAAAACTGTCAATGACCGAGAAAAGATTCCAAACTAAATCATCAACAAAAATTTTTGATGATTTGGACAATGACATAACAGTCAGAGGGGTAGCAAAGCAAGTTTTAAATCTAAGATAAGTAATTTCTTCTGGACAACTTCTCATAAACGAATTTGCATTTAAAAACGGGAAGCCTGTAAAAAAAAGCTTACTTTTCACTGCAGTTGCATTAACAGGACAAAAAATTTTGTACATTCACTGTAGTTTAGTGAAGATGTGCTTTGTCCATGTACAATGTAGTGTTGTCATCGCACTGTTTATGGCAGAAGGAGAGGAAGGGCTTCCATACTGACACGAAAACTGACTCGTCTCGAATAGAAGCACTCGCATTTCTACCTATTAAATACTACCTCCACTACTGTATAGGCCAAAATGCAGTAACCAAGCTCCCAGTTTCAAAAGTAAAGTGATAGCACCCGAAATATATTCCTGCTGAAAATGTACATAACTCTTACCAGAAATAAAACGTGAATACTTCGTAGGACACGCGAAAAATAAGCGTTGTTCTTGCACATATAATCAATTTTTGCAGCTGACACATCTTCAGTGCTAATACAAGAAAAACATGAAACTACGATAGACTGCAGAATGCTTGAGCAGTGGGTCTTTTTTTTTTTTTTACAATAAATAAAGGGTAAGCTTTCTGTGTTTTTATTTTTATTTATTTTTTCTTCGCTAGCAATTTCGTGTCTGACCCATGAATACACGTTTATGTAAAGTTCGACTTAAAGTTCAGCGATGATACCTGAGCAGTAATTTAATCACCATTTATCTGATAACCTCAAGATGCAGCTATCCGATGCTGATAGGAGACTTGAACGCATAGATAAGAAACGAACTTTTACGAAGGACAATAAAAATGGGTGTTTACCTTTATAATATGCATAGTAAAATAATATGTACGATCGAAAATTAGCGTTTATGGGGAGCAATCGAGGAGAGGAAAATACAAAAAGAGGTGAAATCTCTCTTTAGGACGAAGTCAGCAAGGAAATTTTAATCTGTGCAGCAAGTCAATATCTACACTAGTGCATAAAGAAAAACAATGACAGGGCCTTCTGGAATACAGAAAATGACCAAACGATCGCCTGCCCAAGCACGCCCAATATACTCCGTGTTCTCTTCAGTTGTTTGTTTCTTTCAGTTCCGTATGTTATCTCAGATTGCAACACTGGAAGCTTGTATTGATCATCGCCATACTGGCGTATCACCTGGCGTGGTGGTATGGGGTGCAATTGGTTACACTTCTCGGTCACCTCTTGTTCGCATTGACGGCGCTTTGAACGGTGGACGTTACGTTTCAGATGTGCTACGACCCGTGGCTCTACCCTTCATTCGATCCCTGCGAAACCCAACATTTAAGCAGGATAATGCACGACTCTGCAGTATGCACAAAACTTGCAATGCCTTCTAAATCAATTGTGTAATCGTTTTAACCAAAATCTTACATCCATAAGTGGGCAGGTAGTCCACTGGAGTGAAGTCAAAACCTCCGTATAAAACACTCGTTAATTTCGCTTTCAACACACCTCTTGAATCGCCAAACATCTCCTTCTTGTAAACCATAGTTCGAGGTTAGAAAAGAAACTGTTCCTGAAGACCAAACTGGGGATCAAGCAGAATGGAGGCATCTGGTGTACTTTAGCCTTCGCAGTGACGAATGTATGAGCAGGCCACTGTCATGAAAAGGCATTTTCTTGTGCGGTGATCTTAATCGCTTTTGAAATCACTACGAAAACCATCCCTCGGTGTTACACAGCAAGATATAGTTTTATTTTTTCCGTACTGTTGATCACCGCATATCTTATATTACAACTCATCGGCCGTCACTTTTCTCCACTAAATACCTAGGAATTACAATTACACTATATGATCAAACGTATCCGGACACCTGGCTGAAAATGACTTACAAGTTCGTGGCGCCCTCCATCGGTAATGCTGGAATTCAATATGGGTTGGCCCACCTTTAGCCTTGATGACAGCTTCCACTCTTGCAGACATACGTTCAATCAGGTGCTGGAAGGTTTCTTGGGGAACGGCAGCCCCAGTCGGTCGATGAGGCCTGGCACGAAGTCGGCTTTCCAAAACATTCCAAAGGTGTTTTACAGGATTCAGGTCAGAACTCTCTGCAGGCCACTCATTTACAGGGATCTTATTGTCGTGTAACCACTCCGCCACAGGCCGTGCATTATGAAGAGGTGCTCGATCGTGGTGAAAGATGCAGTCGCCATCCCCGAATTGCTCTTCAACAGAGGGAAGCAAGAAGGTGCTTAAAGCATCAATGTAGACCTGCGCTGTGGTAGTGAAACGCAAAACAACAAGAGTTGCAAGCCCCCTCCAAGGAAACACGACCACACCATAACACCAACGCCTCCGAATTTTACTGTTGGCTAGCAGATGACGTTCACCGGGCATTCGCCATACCCACACCCTGCCATCGGATCGCCACATTGTGTACCGTGATTCGTCACTCCACGCAACGTTTTTTCACTGTTCAGTCGTAGGCCGGCAGCGGTGACCAAGCGGTTCCAGTCGCTTCAGTCCGGAACCGTGGCACTGCTACGGTCGCAGGTTCGAATCCTGCCTCGGGCATGGATGTGTGTGATGTCCTTAGGTTAGTTAGGTTTAAGCAGATCTAGGGGACTGATGACCTCAGATGTTAAGTCCCATAGTGCTCTGAGCCATTTGAACCAGTCGTCCAATGTTTACATTCCTTACACAAAGCGAGGCGTCATTTGGCATTTATGGCGTGATGTGTGGCTTATGAGCAGCCGCTTGACCATGAAATCCAAGTTCTCACCTCAAGCCTAACTGTCGAAGTACTTGCAGTGGATCCTGATTCAGTTTGGAATTCCAGAGTGATGGCCTGGATAGATGTTCCATAAAATTTCGAGCGTGTAGCCGCATAAATTCAGCTTCTTCTTCTAATATTTCGGCTGAGTACCGTCCAGCCATCTTCAGAATGAGCCGAGGTGACTAACGCTCCAGCACGTAGGTTTTCTCTAAAGTTCTGTTGCATCTGGGGGTGAGTCTCGTAAATGACTGAAGTGTCCGATTATATAAATTAGTGCCCATCCTTGATACTGGGTTTTGCACAGATAATTTTTCTTGCAAATTTAATTTCTGCATCAGTGGATTTGAATTTCTTATTTACTGTGACAAATACACAACCTCCATTTACCACTAGCCTATCCTTTCGATACACGTTTAAATCGTTCCCAGAAACCTCACTGCTGTCGATTTAGGGTTTTAAGCAACTTCCTACATTTGTTAATGAAGTGTAGATATTTAGGAACATTGAAGCTCTGGAACTTCGTTTGCAATGCTTCGACACAAGCATTTTCATTCTCTCGCCCGCTGGGGGCGTTTCTTTGGATCTTACAGTGACACATTCGCCTCCTCTACAGCTCTTGTTGTCTGGACTGGATAGAGAGACGCCTAATCCACAATACCATTGTGTGCACCCCAAGTCAGCAATAGCAATAGCAGTGGTAGTAGCTTTATTCATCTGTAGGTCTCTTTTTACAGGGATATAGGACATGTCAAAGTATTTACAAGTTGAGATCAGTTTAAAATAAGCTAATTCGTATACACATATATTTTCAGGCTTCTAGTTAGACACAATAATTTGATTTACTCCTGGTATACAACACTCTTTTTACAAATAATTTATTAGATAATGTAATGCCACACTGTTCATTCATATCTCACTATCAGTCACTGCACGCACTATACACACTTGTTTCGTAACACTTCACTCACTACACACACAAACGCGCGCGCGCACACACACACACACACACACACACACACACACACACACACACACACACACACACGCACACACACACACAGTGGTGATCTCTGGCCATTTTCTGTACCACAACTTCCCATTTGCTATCCTGAAAAACTGAGTCAGCATCCCTCCATAATGAGTAAGATGTTGAGCTCAGAAAGCGGAAGAGGTGTTAGTATTGTGCTATGCATAGCATGGGGGTAAGTATTTCTAGAAAGGAAAAAATAAGGAAAAAACATAAAGTGAAGGTGTTATGTGGAATGTTGGATGTTTTATAATCATTGTTATTATTATTTACTTGTTTAACATTTTTTATGAGGCCCCTACTCTATCTAAGTAATCCTTCAATGTATAAAATGTATTGCATAACAGGAATATTTTAGCTGCCTTTTTAAATAAGTGTATTTTTGCAATTTCTTTAATCTCTTTTGGTAATTTATTGTACAGTTTTACTCCTTGGTAGAAAATTCTGTTTTAAGTTTTATGTAAATTTTTTCTTGGTAAATGTAAGTTGAGTCTATCTCTTGTTTCATGGTCATGGACAGAGCTGTTTGTGCAGTAATTATCAGTGTTATTTTTTATGTGTACAACTGACTGGTAAATGTATTCACATGGTTCAGTTAAAATCCCCAATGTTTTGAACAGATCTGTACAATGAGCTCGACTAGTATTTTTGGTTATTATTCTTATGGCTCTTTTCTGGAGTTTGAAGATTGTGTTCATATTTTGTGCATTTGTTCCCAAAGAAGAATGCCATACCTAAGAACTGAGTGTACATATGAATAATATGTAACTAAAAGACACTGCATGTTACACACTGATGATAGGATTCCAAGGGCATAACATGCTGCTGACATTCTGTTTGCAAGCACCTTTGTGTGTTCACACCACTTCAACTGAGAATCAATATTAATTCCTAGAAATTTTGCATTTGTTACACAGTCTCTAGAGGTGCCATCTACATTTAATTTAACATTGCCGTTTTTCCTCTTAAAACTGAAATTCAAGGCATTAGTTTTCTTTATGTTCAATGTCACTTTATTGCTTATTGACCAATCATAAACTTCCTTGATAGTTTCATTCGCTTTCCCGGCAAGGAGTTCTCTTGTTTTCTGCTGTCCTCAGCGAAGAGAATTTTTTCACCATGAGTAACACTACTGGGAAAGTCATTAATGTAAATCAGAAACAGTATTGCTCGTAATATGTTGCCTTGCGGAACCCCTGTATTAATGAATTTTGATACTGATGTCTTACTAAATGTTTGGATCTATTTGAAGTATGTGTTACCTTTACTCTTTGTACGCTGTTAGGTATGATCGAAACCAGTCATTAGCTACCCCTCTTATTCCTAATGCTTCTAAATACTTTAATAGAACCTTGTGGTCGACTGTATCAAACGTCTTAGAAAGATCCAAAAATATGCGTGTGGTACACTCATCTTTATCAAGAGCATCAAGTACAACTTTTGTGAATTCTTCTATGGCTGACTCTGTCGTGATTGTATTTATGCAGGCAATTCATTAATCTGTCTTTCATAATTGCTTCTATAAAGGAAGGATAATTATGGTTTAAAGTTTTGCCGACATCGAGGTCTTTACAGACGGACAACAAGCTCGGATTGTTTCAAGAATGGCGAAGGAAATCGGCCTTTCTCTTTCAAAGGAACCATCTTGGAATATTTCTGCCTTAGCATAAGTTAGGTTAAGCTAGATTAATTAGTGTGTAATCCTAGGGACCGATGACCTCAGCAGTTTGGTCCTATAGTCCTTATCACAAATTTCCAATTTTAAAGCTGGTGGAGGCTCTGTATTGGTGTGGGTCGTGTGCAGTTAGAGTGATATGGGACCTCTTATACGTCTAGATACCATTCTGACAGGTGACACGTACGTAAGCATCGTGTCTGATCACCTGTATCCATGAATGTCCACTGTGCATTCCGACGGACTTGGGCAATTCCAGCGGGGCCATGTGACACCCCACAAGTCTAGAATTGCTACAGAGTGACTCCAGGAACACTCTTCTGAGATTAAACACTTCCACTCACCACCAAACGGCCTTGCAACGGGCTGTTCAGAAGAGATCTCCACCCCCGCGTACTCTTACGAACTTATGGAAAACCCTGCAAGATGCCTCCAGCACTACTTCAGACATCAGTCGAGTCCATGCCACGTCGTGTTGCGGCACTTCTGCGGGCTCGAGGGTACCCGACATAATATTAGGGAGGTGTACAAGTTTCTTTGGCTCTTCAGTGTAATAGTCTCATATATCTTAAGCCTGCAAGACAAATACAAGAGATCTGTTTCCAAAATATATTCAGTCAAAATACACACACCTCTAAAAGTGGTCGTATTTTATGCCGTTGTGACAGAAGCTAATGATATAACGGAAAAGCCATTCAGTGCGAGTTACAGGGACAACTTTCTCCTGTCTCCCGTAGTAAGTTAAACGTTCGTAAAATTATCGGCATTGAACTACTAGTGTATTTGTCTTTTCTTTCATTTTTAAATACATTTGTGTGTAAAATTTATCTTTTATGTAGATTAATACGTAATTTACTGACTTGTTGACTTCCGTATTTGTTTCACTCTCGTCTGTTGGTGGCTGCCTTGATCTCTCGGAAGTTCTCTTTCTCAAATAAATGATGACTGAGTCCATGCATGTACCTTGCTGTGCTTTTCAACTGCTGCCTAATCAAAAATTATTTATCTTTTCCGATTATCTTTTTCGACTGTAAAGATCTTCAAAGTAGTGAGTGTGCTACACCGTCAATTGTAAAGCAAAGCTATTAATATTTGTGGATAAATCGCTAAAATTCCTTTACTGATTGCTAGTTTCAGCTAACTGACAATCCATCTTCAGATCAACAAGAATTATTTCTTAATTCACTACGTATCAGCCACCAGGCATTACGCATTGTCATAATCTGTTGAGCTGAATCGCTCTTGTAGTTATGTACGCACTAAATAGGTCGTCAAGCTTATGTAATTTATCTTCGCCTGTGTGCCACCTTTTCTGTCGGCGAATTCCTTGCCGATTCCCGCCCACACCAACACATCCCTTTAACGGCGAAAGTTTATGGATTTCGCAATTTACGAGAGCTTCAGGAAAAAATGATAATGCGGACCGACAATTGACATGTAGAAAGCTGAGTATTTAGTAATATAACGAAACGTAGAAGACGTAGACACTGAATTCACAAAAATCGAAGGATGGGAAGCTTTTAGATTCTTCGGAGCACTGATGTCATCCAAGCCGAGTGTACATACGTGATAAAATAGTCTAAAGGAAAAAAACAAGAAGACAGCTCAACTTTTTTCTCTGAAACAGCAATGTAACAAAAAGTACGAAGTGAGTCACCTATGAATTCATTGTTGCAAATATCGCTACGTATGACGCATACACATGTGAGCTGAATAAGAGGCAGAGAGAGAGAAAGAGAGAGAGAGACAGTGAGAAAGAGGGGGGGGGGGGGGGAGGGGTGACTGGCACTGGAAACAGATTTTTGAAGACGAAATCGTGGCGTTTTTAGGACGGGCCATGTGAGGAATAATGCAGTAAGAGAGATTACAGAAGCCAGAAAGACGATAATGCAATAGAAACAAAACAGCTCAAGGAGCTCGGCCATTTGGAAAGAACGGCTGATGTAAGGTAGCCAAAACAAAATTGGAAATGGACTCGACATGAGAGAAAGAGGACAAGGCGCCCACCAGCAACAATGAAGGAAGGTGTCTGTGGGTCACCGATGGGCTGAGGTCTCCGTGAAGGAGACTGGCTGAATAGGGAAAAAAGGAAAAGGTCAAAAATGGAAAGCGAAAACGGGCTGCAGCCGCAAATAATAATCGCAAAAATGATGATCTTCCAACAATGGTCATTGGGCACTAAATACCTCGGGCCTAAGTCATTCACCTTTGACACTGGAGGCCATTTCCGTATTACTGCTACGTTGTACCAAATTTGATTCAAAACTTTTAGTTAGATCTCATTCTAAAGATATGAGAACTAAATAATTCAGATCAAAATACACTACTGGCCATTAAAATTGCTACGCTAAGAAGAAATGCAAATGATAAACGGATATTCATTGGACAAATATATTATACTAGAACAGACATGTGATTACATTTTCACGCAGTTTGGGTGCATAGATCCTGAGAAATCAGTACCCAGAACAACCACCTCTGGCCGTAATAATGGTCTTGATACGCCTGGGCATTGAGTCAAACAGAGCTTGGATGGCGTGTACAGGTACAGCTGTCCATGCAGCTTCAACACGATACCACACTTCATCAAGAGTAGTGACTGGCGTATTGTGACGAGCCAGTTGCCCGGCCACCATTGACCAGACGTTTGCAATTGGTGAGAGATCTGGAGAATGTGCTGGCCAGGGCAGCAGTCGAACATTTTCTGTATCCAGAAAGGCCCGTACAGGACCTGTAACATGCGGTCGTGCATTATCCTGCTGAAATGCAGGGTTTCGCAGGGATCGAATGAAGGGCAGAGCCACTGTAACGTTGTTGCATTAATTTGATCTGAAAGCGGTGCTGATAGACAATAAAAGCGGGTTAAAAGCTGTGAGCTGTCTGGGGAAGTGAACCATGCGTTACTACGCAACTGTTTCATCAGGTATCCAGTCTAGCTTACCAAATTCCCAACCAGACTAACATTAATTATAATCTTTTAATAGTCATACGACAACCGGTGATATATATATATATATATATATATATATATATATATATATATATATATATATATATATATATAAGAGAATTTAAATAAAAAGAAATAAATCAGTTTATATTTGGAAATTTATTTTAACATTGATCATTGAAATTTCAGCATATTAAACTTGATTCATAACTAAGCTGGTGCCTTATTTAGGATTGTGAAAATGTGAGATTGTAATCTTACGGAACACATCAAATAAGGAGCCAAAATTGGGAGACTGCATACAACACTGCATTCATAAAATAACAAACGAAGAACGTTGAAACATATGCAAGAGGAAATTAACCACAACCAACCGATTCAATTTTCACCCAAAGAAGTTACGTTCGCATCACAATCCTGTCCGTCATGTAATTACCACACACAGGTATACTAAATTCATACTAACTCTCTGTGAAATCTTCCTGAAAAGAATAGCTGAGGGCTACTTTGATGATTACACCACATGCTTCACGTGGTCAACTTGGTTTACACAAAGAGTGTAACTCCACAATAATTCTGATAATTAAAATAAATTAGATCGAAAAGCAATTTACAAAAGAAAAACCTCGAACTGGTTATTATCGTCTTACTATTAACCTGATGGGTCAAACAATCGTATAAGCACGTGGTACTGGTCTCACAAAGTACACCCCACGTGGGTTGAACATAAAGAAAAGTTGCTATATTGAAAAATATTGTCAAGACGAGACGTTATAATCTCACGCACATTCGCATTTAAGATTGATGATCTTAGTTAGAGTTACTGATCAACATGTGGTTCCACTTTACTCACAAAGTAGTGACAAAGCAACTACTGGAATATTCTGAACTGTACACTCGAATCGCACTGCGTTGCAATTTAAGATAACATTAGATAGTTTATAGCTAAACCTGAAATAAAGGTGATTAAATTTTCAGTTAGGCTGAACTTAAGAAATCCATTGTCCTACGGACTTAGCAGACACGCACTTAGCCGGAGATCTTACCACTTCAGACGCTCGCCGCAGACAGACTGAGCTGCTGGGCTCCTACCGTGCGTGCTTCACAAATACAAACGGAAGTGACCAGAGAGGCAGCTCCCTATACCAACATGACAAGGGACGGACAGGACCATACTAAGAATAGAAACCTCTCTGCTTTTAGAAAGCGTAGCTACCTGTTCTGACGTTGGTCCTACTGTTCTCTAGCAGACAGGCTTGTCTGCTACCATCAAGCATGCAACTAGAAATACATTTGCTCATTCATCCTCTCACACAGAAGGGAAGGGGGATGACAGTATCTTATCATATACAGTATATAAAAAAAAGCGGATGTAGGTTCCGTATGAGACTGTGTGACATGAATTACATATAAACTGTGTTTTAAAGTGTAGTAGTGTGACAGATCGTTCTTGTTTATGTGTAAAAGTAACACGTTTAACTGCTCAGTCTCCTCCCAGATAGTCAGAAACACCACAGTAAATTTAGAAGAGGAATTTATGCCGTAAATGACAACAGATTTAAGAAATTAACATGAAAGGAATCCAACAGAGACCTTTCACCACGAGTCATAACATCTGAAACGTACCGTCCACTGTTCAAAGTGCCGTCAATACGAACAAGAGGTGACAGAGGCGCGTAACCAATGGCACCCCATACCATCATGTCGGGTGATACGTCACTATGGCGATGATGAATACACGCTACCAATGTGCGTTCACCGCGATGTCGCCAAAAACGGATGCGACCATCATGATGCTGTAAACAGAACCTGGATTCGTCCGAAAAAATGACGTTTTGCCATTCGTGCACCCAGGTTCGTCGTTGAGTACACCATCGCAGGCGCTCCTGTCTGTGATGCAGCGTCAAGGGTAACCGCAGCCATGGTCTCCGAGCTGATAGTCCATGCTGCTGCGAACGTCGTCGAATTGTTCGTGCAGATGGTTGTTGTCTTGCAAACGTCCCCATTGTTGACTCAGGGATCGAAACGTGGCTGCACGATCCTTTACAGCCATGCGGATAAGATGCCTGAAATCTCGACTGCTAGTGATACGAGGCCGTTGGTATCCAGCACGGTGTTCCGTATTACCCTCCTAAACCCACCGATTCCATATTCTGCTAACAGTCATTGGATCCCGACCAACGCGAGCAGCAATGTCGTGATACGATAAACCGCACTCGTGTAAACCGCACTCGTGATAGGCTACAATCCGACCTTTACCAAAGTCGGAAACGTGATGGTACGCATTTATCCTCCTTACACGAGGCATCACAACAACGTTTCACCAGGCAACGCCGGTCAACTGCTGTTTGTGTATGAGAAATCGGTTGGAAACTTTCGTCATGTTAGCACGTTGTAGGTCTCACCACCGGCGCCAGCCTTGTGTGAATGCTCTGAAAAGCTAATCATTTGCATATCACAGCATCATCTTCCTGTCGGTTAAATTTCGCGTCTGTAGCACGTAACCTTCGTGGTGCAGCAATTTTAATGGCCAGTAGTGTATTTCGCTTTGACGAGTTCCTACTGTTTACCTGTTGTCATGTATGAACAAAGAGAGTGCTGGTGTTAAACGTTTTTCATGTATACGAGGGGCTTTCAATACGTAATGCAACTTTCTTTTCGCAGCCAATTTCGGTGGAAAAAATACAGAATTTGCTGAGGAACGTGTGGAATATTCCCACTGCAGCCCCTATAGTTTCATAATTTCCGGCCGGTGGTGGTACTGTACGTAGCCTTCAAAATGAAGTCTTTAACGGAAGTGCGTTTCAGTCTGAGAGCTGTCACTGAGTTTCTTTTGACGGAAAATCAGAGCATTGCAGATATTCAAAGGCACATGCAGAATGTCTACGGAGACCTGGCAGTGAACAAAAGTATGGTGAGTCGTTGGGCGAGGTGTCTGTCATCATCGCTACAAAGTTGCCCAAACCTGTCCTATCTCCCGGGTGCCGGCCGGCCACACACAGCTGTTCTACTCCTGCAATGTTGAAATGTGCGGACATTCTCATTCGAGGTGGATGACGGATCACAATCAAAAACTGGACGTCTCTGCTGGTACTGCTGACACTCGTCAACCAGTTGGGGTACTCAAAGGTGTGTGTTGCGGGCTTTCAAATAAAAATAAAAATGAAAATGATGTTGATTGTAGCCCTCAGCTACGTACCCTCCGACTCAGAGTTGCAATATTAGAAGTTTTGGCTGGTTTCGTTGTCTAGGGGCTGGAATACGTAGTTGCCACACTACAGTCCAAATACTGCTGAGTCTACAGTGTACGATAAGAGTGCACACATGAATCGAATGGTCGAAGGTTTCTATCGCTCGTCGTTTGCGGATTATGAATGTAACATATAAATTAATAAATGAAAGATTGCAATTAAATAAAATCTATCTTAACGACTTTAAATGATGAGTATGATAGTAGAAGTACTTTTGAGAATGTGGTATATTTTTGCAACACTTATTGGTGTCGATGGTCCAGCAATTAAATAAAATATAAGTTGAATAACAGGGAGACAATAGATTCCTACTTCACGTAATTAGTTATGAACAACAACATAGCTCGCGAGACATTCACTTCTGAACGCATACTACGTCTTCACTGCAGAAACCACAGAAATCACACAAGAGCACTCTGAAATATTTCTACCCTGCGTAACCACGCGCAAGCTGCTCCACTGCCCAAGTCTTTCTGTCAACTGTCCATCTGTCGCGCCGTCACATCCAGCACCTCCCGTGTCCTGCGCTGTACTGTCCAGGACTCCCATGTGTCCCTTACGGAAACGATGCTCCTTCCCAACCTCCATACCTCTCTTACAAGGGAACCTCCCCATCGCACCCCCCTCAGATTTAGTTATAAGTTGGCACAGTGGATAGGCCTTGATAAACTGAACACAGATCAACTGACAAAACAGGAAGAAGTTGTGTGGAACTGTGAAAAAAATAAGCAAAATATACAAACTGAGTAGTCCATGGGCGACATAGGCAATATGATGGAGACCGTCAGCTCACGAGCGCCGTGGTCCCGTGATAGCGTGAGCAGCTGCAGAAGGAGAGGTCCATGGTTCAAGTCTTCCCTCGAGTGAAAATTTTACTTTCTTCATTTTTGCATAGTTATTATCTGTCCGTTCGTTCATTGACGTCTCTGTTCACTGTAATAAGTTTAGTGTCTGTGTTTTGCGACCGCACCGCAAAACCGTGAGATTGGTAGACGAAAGGACGTGCCTCTCCAATGGGAACCGAAAACATTTGATCGCAAGGTCATAGGTCAACCGATTCCTCCACAGGAAAACACGTCTGATATATTCTATACGACACTGGTGACGGCATGTGCGTCACATGACAGGAATATGTTGTCGACCCACCTAACTTGTACACTTGGCGAATGGGTAAAAAGATTCTTCTACCTTGCCCGATTTAGGTTTTCTTGTGGATGTGATAATCACTCCCAAAAAAGTGATGAAAACATAAGAGTTTGTCACATAAACTGAAAATAAAAAATTAAACATTTCACTCGATGGAAGATTTGAACCAAGGACCTTTCGTTCCGCAGCTGCTCACGTTACGACGAGACAACGGCGCTCCTGCGTTTCCAGTGTCCTTCATGTTGCCAATCTTGCGCATAGACTGCTCAGTTTGTATATTTTGTTTATTTTTTTCACAGTTCCACACAACTTCTTCCTGTTTTCTCAATTGATCTGTGTTCAGTTTTTCAAGGCCTATCCACTGTGCCAACTTATAACTAAATCTGAGGGGGGTGCGATGGGGAGGTTCCCTTGTTAGTAAGGAGCGCTGTGATGGGCTAGAGCGCTCCCTCCATGTCTCCAAGCCAACGTACACTCACAAACATATTGAAACACATACGAAATACTGGATCTACATTTAAATAACTTGAAATTAAATAAATATTCCTACGGCTGGACCGTAAACATGTTCTAACATACATTATTAAATACGTAAACAAATTAAATAAATATATACCAAAGGAATAGGAAGAAAAAGTAGGCCAGTAGCCTAATGTCTCTGTGCTTTCTGAAACACAGTAAATATTTGACCAATTTCTTCATGAACAGTACATATCGGATATAAACAAAGACGCAGATGAATAAATATATTTATAAGCATGCTGCTACCGTTTTTTCGTGTAACTGTGCAGTACTTGTGGCCTGACGCGATCGATAGCAATCGGCCACTTTGACCTCCAATAACTCATGTACGAGGGTGAGTCAAATGAAAACCTCAAATATTTTTTTAAATATTATTTATTGTGCAGAAGTAGTACAAAGCTGTATCACTTTTCAATGTAATCTCCCCCACGCTCAATGCAAGTCCTCCAGCGCTTACAAAGTGCATAAATTCCTGTAGAAAAAAATACCTTTGGAAGTCCGCGCAACCACTCATGCAGCGTGTGGCGTACCTCTTCATCAGAACGGAACTTTTTTCCTCCCATTGCGTCTCTGAGTGGTCCAAATATACTGAAATCGCTTGGGGCAAAGTCTGCTGAGTATGTTAGACGAAGAAGACACTCAAAATGCAGGTCTGTGATTGTTGCAACTGTTGTACGGGCAGTGTGGGGCCTTGCATTGTTATGTTGCAAAAGGACACCTGCTGACAGCAATCCACGTCACTTTGATTTGATTGCAGGCCGCAGATGATTTTTTTAGGAAAATTTTTTTGAAATGTGTGTCAAATCTTATGGGACTAAACTGCTAATGTCATCAGTCCCTAAGCTTACACACTACTTAACCTAAATTAGCCTAAGGACAAACACACACACCCATGCCCGAGGGAGGACTCGAACCTCCGCCGGGACCAGCCGCACAGTCTATGACTGCAGCGCCTTAGAACGCTCGGATTTTTTAGGAGATCTGTGTATGATGCACTGGTGACAGTGGTCCCACTAGGCATGTAATGCTCCAAAATGACGCCTTTTTCGTCCCATAAGAGTGTCAGAATAACCTTCCCTGCTGATGGTTCTGGTTTGGTGATGAGGAATGGCGCCATTCCTTGCTCGCTCTCTTCGTTTTCGGTTGGTGGAAGTGAACCCAGGTTTCGTCCCTAGTAACGATTCTTGCAAGGAAACCATCGCCTTCTCGTTCAAAGCACCGAAGTTCTTCACAAGCACCAACACGTCGTTCTCTCATCTCAGGAGTCAGCTGCCGTGGCACCCATCTTGCAGACACTTTGTGAAAGTGTAGCACATCATGCACAATGTGATGTGCTGACCCTTGACTTATCTGTAAACATGCTGCAATGTCATTCAGTGTCACTCGGCGGTTTTCCTTCACTATGGCTTCAACTGCTGCAATGTCCTGTGGACTCACAACTCGTTGTGCCTGACCTGGACGAGGAGCATCTTCCACTGAAGTCACACCATTTGCGAACTTCCTACTCCATTCGTAGACTTGCTGCTGTGACAAACATGCATCACCGTACCGAACCTTCATTCGTCGATGAATTTCACTAGGTTTCACACCTTCACTGCGGAAAAACCGAATAACAGAACTCTGTTCTTGCCTGGTGCAAGTCGCAAATGGGGCGGCCATCTTTATACTGATACTGCGACGGTATGTGTGCATCTGCACTATGTTGCCACCTACAGGCCATTCCGCACCCTGTTTGTAGCATGCTTACCAACTTACTGGATAACGGCTCAAAATTTCGATTTGTTATTAGAAATTTAAGGTTTTCATTTGACTCGCCCTCGTAATATTCAAGCTAAATGCCTGTAATTTATATCAATTTAGGTTTCTAAAGACACGTCGATCGAGAAAATCGGATGAAGCTTTTAAATCTTGGAAATTCATTGCTTGGTGTTACTTGTATAATTTGCAGTCAGATACTAAACTTTAAACTAATAAGGATATTGAAAATCATATTACGCCATCAGATTCATCGAGCAAATAATAGTAATGTACATGTTGCATGGGGGCTTAATTAAATATAATGCAAATAATTTTAATTTTTTTTTGGTCGATGTTTGTCCGATTCCGAAGTCTCGTAACCGGTTGGCCCTGACTAGTATTAGTACGCAATCTGACTGCATAGAATAACAACAAAGAATCAAAGGAAATTTCCGTTAACACGATTAATTAATTAAGTCCCCAGCAACTATAAAAGCTACGAAACAAAAACTACGAAACAACAAAGCACAAGTGTAACTGTTCTGTGTGTGGAAGTGTGATTCAACGTACACATCTGGCACGGTTATTCCTCAATAAGACAAGGTATTTTAAGCACCATTTACACTGAAGTAATTAAAAAAAACAGAAATACTATAATTGCCCATAGAAACCATAATTACACTCTAATACATGAACACAAACCTGATGCTTTGTTGACTGAACCTGTGACCAAGAGACATTGATAGTTAGGAAATTTGAAATAAAAAAAATGTTTTTTTTTATCTTCTTATATATTGACGAATAATACACTCTGATCATTACAACATCCCCATTCGAACAGCATCGGCTGTCTAGCCCATCAGAACAAATGCACACGACATGCTCACAACTAGTACTGCTATCGACATCCTCTCAACAAGCACTGACTACGGCAACATCCGAACCACTACTTCCCACAGCAACTTCTGAACAAGCACTGCCAGTGGAGGCGGCGGAATAAAACTTTTTGGCGCAATCTCTGGCGCTGTGACTCAGTGTAGCCACCTTTCAAAGTATCTTTTTGAGGTATCAGGATTCCTCTGGCTACTATTAATTTCTATACGAACTGCGAAATGTCTGCTGTGATGGTTTCACAAAGTCTGGCATCTTTGCACTCCCGGCGTGTCTCCATCATCGACACGAGGTCACCGTGGAATTCTCAGCCACGCGGCTTGACCATTCACTGGGGCTACCCCTCTCGTCTGGCTAATGTTCGGCACCACGTGTGCCGGGCCCGCACGGCAACGACCACTCCGAACTTAGAATATTTTCAGGGCGTCACAACTCGCACATTACCTCACAGTGTGCGCTGGGTTCATAATCGCCTAACGCAAAACCACAAAGTGCAATGGAGGACCATGTGTGCTTGCTCGTTACAAGGCTGATCTTGACAATTTTTTGTCGAACATCGACGCAGGCGATAAAACATGAATTCATCACTTGGCACCGGAAACAAAACAGCGAGCTATAAAGTGGCGCAATACCACCTCTCCTCTGAAGAAAAACTTCAGAGCCGCACCTTCAGTCGGTAAGGTCATGGCTACGATCTTCTGGGTCTCTAAAGGGGTTATTCTCATTGATGTCGCTCCTCTTGGTGCAACGATCAATACGTAGATGTATTGTGCTACACTCAGGAAATCGAAGAAACGACTTCAGCATGTTCGTAGGCGCAAAAATGCAAACGAACTTTGCCTTCTCCACGACAACGCAAGGCCTTACAATTCTGCACACCCAAGTTTCATTGTACTTTCCTATCCAGTCTACAGGCCGGATCTTCCAATTTCCGGCTTCTATATGTTTGTCCCAATGAACGATGCACTCCGCAAGAAGCAGTACATGGATGATGGGGAGGTTATTGATGTAGGAAGCCGTTGGTTCTGACGTCTACCACTAGAGTGCTACCATAAGGGCAAACAGACTCTCCGAGTAATGTGGCCGTATGACTGTCGCATCTAACGGAGATATATGGTTTTGTAGCCAAAAGAGTGGGGAATAATATGGTGTATTTGAATCCTGATAAATCAACGCGCTTTCAGAAACAATTATTGCATTAGTTTCTGAACATCGCTCGAGCAAACAGAGTTTTGGAATATTATCTGACGCAAGAGTCGAGCGTCGCTATGGACGCTCTGTCTGTGGAAATATCCCTTCAAAATGTAATTTTATTTTTTCCGTTTATTACACTTGTAGGACGAAACTGGTAAACTAGTCTACACTACTGGCCATTAAAATTGCTACACCACGAAGATGACGTGCTACAGACGCGAAATTTAACCGACAGAAAGAAGATGGTGTGATATGCAAATGATTAGCTTTCCAGAGCATTCACACAAGGTTGGCGCCGGTGGCGACACCTACAATGTGCTGACATGAGGAAAGTTTCCAACCGATTTCTCATACACAAACAGCAGTTGACCGGTGTTGCCTGGTGAAACGTTGTTGTGATGCCTCGTTTAAGGAGGAGAAATGCGTACCATCACGTTTTCGACTTTGATAAAGGTCGGATTGTAGCGTATCGCGATTGCGGTATATCGTAACGCGACGCTGCTGCTCGTGTTGGTAGAGATCCAATGACTGTTAGCAGAATATGGAATCGGTGGGTTCAGGAGGGTAATACGGGACGCCGTGCTGGATCCCAACGGCCTCGTATCACTAGCAGTCGAGATGACAGGCATCTTATCCGCATGGCTGTAACGGATCGTGCAGCCACGTCTCGATCCCTGAGTCAACAGATAGGGACGCTTGCAAGACAACAACTATCTGCACGAACAGTTCGACGGCGTTTGCAGCAGCATGGACTATAAGTTCGGAGACCATGGCTGCGGTTACCATTGACGCTGCATGACAGACAGGAGCGCCTGCGATGGTGTACTCAACGACGAACCTGGGTGCATGGCAAAACGTCATTTTTTCGGATGAATCGAGGTTCTGTTTACAATATCATGATGGTCGCATCCGTGTTTGGCGACATCGCGCTGAGCGCACATCGGAAGCGTGTATTCATCATAGCCATACTGGCGAATCACCCGGCCTGATGGTATGGGGTGCCATTGGTTACACGTCTCGATCACCTCTTGTTCGCATTGACGGCACTTTGAACAGTGGACGTTACATTTCGGATGTGTTACGACCCGTGGCTCTACCCTTCAGTCGATCCCAGCGAAACCCTACATTTCAGCAGGATAATGCACGACCGGATGTTGCAGATCCTGTACGGGCCTTTCTGGATACAGAAAATGTTCGACTGCTGCCCTGGCCAGCACATTCTCCAGATCTCTCACCCACTGAAAACGTCTGGTCAATGGTGGCCCAGCAACTGGCTCGGTACAATACGCCAGTCACTACTGTTGATGAACTGTGGTATCGTGTTGTAGCTGCATGGGCAGCTGTACCTGTACACGCCATCCAAGATCTGTTTGACTCAATGCCCAGGCGTATCAAGGCCGCTATTACGGCCAGAGGTGGTTGTTCTCTGTTCTGATTTCTCAGTGTCTATGCACCCAAATTGCGTGAAAATGTAATCACATGTGAGTTCTAATATAATATACTTGTCCAATGAATACCCGTTTATCATCTGCATTTCTTCTCGGTGTAGCAATTTTAATGGCCAGTAGTGTATGTTTAGGGAATGTCCGTTGCTGTGGTTTGGCCCAGGCGCCTATCCAATGTGGTAGGTCTGCTTGTCTGCTTCCCGTGCCAGTGGCCTGGTGTTTGTGTTAGAGCTCAACACGGCGAGGAGCAGGTACGGCGCTCGTAAAGCGCTTTGCCTCCTGAGCTGCCACCTTTGTTATGGGCTCCCTTATCAGCCACGGATGCGGCGTACGTGCCACGTCAGGTCTGCACAATGCAAGGTCTGTTCTCTTGTCTAAAGCAGCCCACTTCCCATGTCGTTTCGCTGCGCCGACTGCAACGGGTCGTGTACTGACGCAAACGACTTCGGTCCCCTATCAGAAACAGCCTTGCTGTTAACTATCAAAACGGTGTCGAAACCGGCTGCAGGGAATCAAGGCCAAGAATTCATCGCTATAACTATTTGGGGCCTAGGGTACTGGTGTTCCGGGGGGGTAACCATCCAACCATCTTTAAGGAACCATTTGCACTCGAGCGCAGACGATATTTAATTTACTGAACGTAGATTATATGTATCGATTTTTTAAGACAAGAGAAAGCAAAACTAAAGGAATTAACACCGCTCTCTTGTCGCAGCCAGTAGGCTTCAGCACTCTTACGTCATTCGTTGCCCTAGAAGGACGTAATATTTTGTGTGGCTCCACAGTTAGCCATATTGATACTTATTTGCAGAAAAGAGGCGCAGAATTAATAAATCGCTCTCATTTGTCAATTATCTGCAATTATTTACCTAGAATTTTACTTTTAGTCACCCCATTGTCATGATTGAAGCTGAGGTCAGATATCAGGCTTGGTACATCTTCGGACGTGCGAAGCTCGATAAATTCACGGTGTAAATTGCATTTACTTTATTGTGTGACCTCAATGAACAATGCTACGTAATATTTTATGAAACATTGAGAAATTCAATTCCAATCTTAACGGCGAAACAAACTTTAATCTCTCAATTACTTATCCAAACAATTATTATTATTACAATTTATTATTATTATTATTATATTATTATTTTATTTGTTAAACATCGTATCTATTCTGCCAGCTATAGTTAAATATTAACTGTTTTTATTCCGTTGTAGCTTTAATTGTATCTTATTTTTTGTGCTGTAGTAATGCAACAGGCTTCATGGTGTAGGTTATCGACTTCTTGACTTCCTTGCTTCGCACGTCATTTCAGAGATATTTTTTTCGTAACGATTTTCTGTTAGCTTCGTCAGTTTTATCTACTACTTCGTGCGGCATCCAGTGTTTTCGAAATAAAAGACACTCATTCGTCTTCTGGTCCTCTATTTTTGATGTTTACAGTTTGCCAGACATCGCCCGTGTTCCGTCAGTAATATCGATAGAGTGGCCGAAGTGTTTTCTTAATTACCAGTAACTCACCATTTTAGCAGACTAGTTGCGATCTCCAATGTACCGATACACGACTTTCCATCTGGAACTGAGGTTCTTTTTTTTAATTTTGTGTTCCTTACGTACAAAATGGTTCAAATGGCTCTGAGCACTATGGGACTTAGCTTCTGAGGTCATCAGTCCCCTGGTATTTAGAACTACTTAAACCTAACCAACCTAAGGACATCACAAACATCCATGCCCGAGATAGGATTCGAACCTGCAACCGTAGCGGTCGCGCGTTTCCAGACTGTAGCGCCTAGAACCGCTCGGCCACTCAGGCCGGCTTACTTACGTACATAGCTTTTGTAAACAAGTGCACGATGTAAATGCTAAATCCGTGACAATTACGGTGTAATTTCGGTCGTTTAAATTTCTGTTACGGGATGCTCACTGTTGTTTTGCACTTACGAGGCAGTTATTACTAGGAAGGCCGGAAATAGGTGCATCAAAAGTGCTTGGTAAACAGGACTTTGAACGTCTGGTGCAAACCGTGTAATTTTATGCACGCATATCACTATATCCTATAAGTGTTTGTATCACTATATTCCATATGTGTTCGACACGACAGTGACGCGGCGTACATTGTAGTCAAGCCATCTATGCGACACTTTACATCTGCAACTCCACGCAGACTTCTTAAGACTTTGAGACTGAGAAGCTTATGTGCACGAATGAGCGTGGTTTTAAAACGCATCGCTCGCGTGAAACCAACTTGCCCTTTTGTCGCATGATATACTGAGAACTTTGGACGAAGGGAAACAGGCAGATTCCTTATTTCTAGATTTCCGGGACGCATTTGACACGGTGCTTCTTTGCAGGCTGTTAACGGAGGTACGAACATATGGAATAAGTTCATAGATACGTGAGTGGCTCGAATTCTTCTTAAAGAAAAGAACCCAGTATGTTGTTCTCGACGGCGAATGTACACTACTGGCCATTAAAATTGCTACACCACGAAGATGACGTGCTACAGACACGAAATTTAACCGACAGGAAGAAGATGCTGTGATATGCAAATGATTAGCTTTTCAGAGCATTCACACAAGGTTGGCGCCGGTGGCGACACCTACAATGTGCTGACATGAGGAAAGTTTCCAACCGATTTCTCATACACAAACAGCAGTTGACCGGGGTTGCCTGGTGAAACGTTGTTGTGATGCCTCGTTTAAGGAGGAGAAATGCGTACCATCACGTTTCCGACTTTGATAATGGTCGGATTGTAGCCTGTCGAGATTGCGGTTTATCGTATCGCGACATTGCTGCTCGCGTTGGTCGAGATCCAATGACTGTTAGCAGAATATGGAAACGGTGGGTTCAGGAGGGTAATACGGAACGCCGTGCTGGATCCCAACGGCGTCGTATCACCAGCAGTCGAGATGACAGGCATCTTATCCGCATGGCTGTGACGGATCGTGCAGCCACGTCTCGATCCCTGAGTCAACATATGGGGACGTTTGCAAGACATCAACCATCTGCACGAACAGTTCGACGACGTTTGCAGCAGCATGGACTATCAGCTCGCAGGCCATGGCTGCGGTTACCCTTGACGCTGCATCACAGACAGGAGCGCCTGCGATGGTGTACTCAACGACGAACCTGGGTGCACGAATAGCAATACGTCATTTTTTCGGATGAATCCAGGTTCTGTTTACAGCATCATCATGATGCACCCGTGTTTGGCGACATCGCGGTGAACGCACACTGGAGGAGTGTATTCGTCATCGCCATACTGGCGTATCACCCGGCGTGATGGTATGAGGTGCTACTGGTTACACGTCTCGGTCACCTCTTATTCGCAATGACGGCACTTTGTTAACAGTGGACGTTACATTTCAGATGTGTTACGACCCGTGGCTCTACCCTTCATTCGATCCCTGCGAAACCCTACATTTCAGCAGGATAATGCACGACCGAATGTTGCAGATCCTGTACGGGCCTTTCTGGACACAGAAAATGTTCGACTGCTCCCTGACCAGCACATTCTCCACATCTCTCACCGATTGACAACGTCTGGTCTGTGGTGGCCCAGCAACTGGCTCGTCACAATACGCCGGTCACTACTCTTGATGAACTGTGGTTTCGTGTTGAAGCTGCATGGGCAGCTGTACCTGTACACGCCATCCAAGCTCAGTTTGACTCAATGCCCAGGCGTATCAAGGCCGTTATTACGTCCAGAGGTGGTTGTTCTGGGTACTGATTTCTCAGAATCTACGCACCCAGTTGCGTGAAAAAGTAATCACATGTGAGTTCTAGTATAATATATTTGTCCAATGAATACCGGTTTATCATCTGATTTTCTTCTTGGTGTAGCAATTTTAATGGCTAGTAATGTAAATGTGATTCAAAAGGTACTTGAAGTGAAGAGAAGCTGGACAGCAAGAAACTCTTTAGCGCGCAATCCCCGCAAAGACAGTAGTTGTGAATCTTTGAGTATGGACTCTAAAAAAAAACACAATTGATTTATTAAAAAAAAGAGGACTGTTAATCTGTATCTTATGGAAAGAGGGCGTGTTGCTAGGCCGTCACTCAGAACGTATTGTTACATTTAATGAAAATTGATATTTTTGTCATAAAACCGAGTAAAGTATGTGCAAGAGTTGCCAAACGTTTATGTACACAAATTTTCTGGAAGCGAAGAATAGAAATGTCTTGTTTTTGGAAAAGGAGGTGAACTTCATTGTCGTCGCCGTCTATCAATCGACAGAACTGTAAGTGTACAAAGTTCACTAAAATACAGGAAAAGAAATTCATTCTCTATAGTTTTCATTCAATAAGTAACAATCTCTCATAATTTCATAATTACAGTAATTGGACTATGTTCTTTTACAATAGTACGGTGCTGAACTCCACTGACCAATTTTGATGTAGCAGGACGTGTAGTTTGAAGGAAGTCTGTGTGCCAAGCAATCTCCTTTTCTCACGAAAAGCATATTGTTGTTCGATCTTATTTACTTTCAACGGTGGTCCCTTAGGTATGAAAAGCTACCAAAACTTGTGCTCAAAGCTATCCGCAATACGGCCAAGCAACTAAAAGAGTCGTATTTTAAACCTTAAAGAACAATAACTTCCTCCAAATTGCAATACGTCACCAACTGGTGCAGTAGCTGATCATTCAATCAGGCAGTAACCAAAATTCAGGTACCAGTTACGACTTAAAGTAAAAATGTCAATCAAAAATCAATCTCTCTCTCTCTCTGTTTCCAAACACATATATAAATATTTTTATTATGAAGATAAAAGTCATTTTATAGCATTAATAAAAAAATAGTGATCCAGACTACCTTTTCATTCATTTTTCTAGCATGGACCGCACGCCGGCCGCGGTGGTCTAGCGGTTCTAGTGGCTCAGCCCGGAACCGCGCGACTGCTACGGTCGCAGGTTCGAATCCTGCCTCGGGCATGGATGTTTATGATGTCCTTAGGTTAGTTAGGTTTAAGTAGTTCTAAGTTCTAGGGGACTGATGACCACAGATGTTAAGTCCCATAGTTCTCAGAGCCATTTGAACCATTTGAGCCATGGACCGCACGAGTGTTCTGTAACTAATCTCCTTAGCAGACGGATTGCATTTTCCTAGTATCATACCAATGAACTAAAGTTCTGCCATGTGTTTTGTGGTGTCACTGCCAGACACCACACTTGCTAGGTGGTAGCCTTTAAATCGGCCGCGGTCCGGTAGTATACGTCGGACCCGAGTGTCGCCACTGTCAGTGATTGCAGACCGAGCGCCGCCACACGGCAGGTCTAGAGAGACGTCCTAGCACTCGCCCCAGTTGTACAGCCGACTTTGCTAGGAAAGGTTCACTGACAAATACGCTCTCATTTGCCGAGACGATAGTTAGCATAGCCTTCAGCTACGTCATTTGCTACGACCTAGCAAGGCGCCATTATCAATAGATATTTAACTTGTGATGCCTGTATCGTCAGACCGATGTTCTCAAATTATGGATTAAAGTTAAGTATTCTACCAGTACCTCCTGTTTTGCTAGTCTTATTTCTCTGACGTGTTCTAGACCTCACGCCAGTCTGCGTGTAATTAAACGCGTGCATTTCGGCCTCCTCTAGCAACACGGTGTTGGCTCTTCTGCCAACACTTCATGTTTACTTACGACCAAGCCCATGTGATCTTCCCGTTTCGTATCCTTAAAAATTGCTACTCCCAGGTGTTCGTATAAGTTGGCCGAATCCAATCGTGACTCACTGATACTGTAGTCATAGGATACTACGTTTCTGAATTTTGTGACGTACACAATTGTAAATTAAAAGCAAGTTGCCAGTCGTTGTAACAGTTTGAAATCTTATCAACATCAAACTGAATATCTGCGCAGTCGTTGTCAGACGGTACTGCGTTGCATCATCTTGCAAAAAGTCTCAGTTTACTATTAATACACTCCTGTAAATTGAAATAAGAACACCGTGAATTCATTGTCCCAGGAAGGGGAAACTTTATTGACACATTCCTGGGGTCAGATACATCACATGATCACACTGACAGAACCACAGGCACATAGACACAGGCAACAGAGCATGCACAATGTCGGCACTAGTACAGTGTATATCCACCTTTCGCAGCAACGCAGGCTGCTATTCTCCCATGGAGACGACCGTAGAGATGCTGGATGTAGTCCTGTGGAACGGCTTGCCATGCCATTTCCACCTGGCGCCTCAGTTGGACCAGCGTTCGTGCTGGACGTGCAGACCGCGTGAGACGACGCTTCATCCAGTCCCAAACATGCTCAATGGGGGACAGATCCGGAGATCTTGCTGGCCAGGGTAGTTGACTTACATCTTCTAGAGCACGTTGGGTGGCACGGGATACATGCGGACGTGCATTGTCCTGTTGGAACAGCAAGTTCCCTTGCCGGTCTAGGAATGGTAGAACGATGGGTTCGATGACGGTTTGGATGTACCGTGCACTATTCAGTGTCCCCTCGACGATCACCAGTGGTGTACGGCCAGTGTAGGAGATCGCTCCCCACACCATAATGCCGGGTGTTGGCCCTGTGTGCCTCGGTCGTATGCAGTCCTGATTGTGGCGCTCACCTGCACGGCGCCAAACACGCATACGACCATCATTAGCACCAAGGCAGAAGCGACTCTCATCGCTGAAGACGACACGTCTCCATTCGTCCCTCCATTCACGCCTGTCGCGACACCACTGGAGGCGGGCCGCACGATGTTGGGGCGTGAGCGGAAGACGGCCTAACGGTGTGCGGGACCGTAGCCCAGCTTCATGGAGACGGTTGCGAATGGTCCTCGCCGATACTCCAGGAGCAACAGTGTCCCTAATTTGCTGGGAAGTGGCGGTGCGGTCCCCTACGGCACTGCGTAGGATCCTACGGTCTTGGCGTGCATCCGTGCGTCGCTGCGGTCCGGTCCCAGGTCGACGGGCACGTGCACCTTCCGCCGACCACTGGCGACAACATCGATGTACTGTGGAGACCTCACGCCCCACGTGTTGAGCAATTCGGCGGTACGTCCACCCGGCCTCCCGCATGCCCACTATACGCCCTCGCTCAAAGTCCGTCAACTGCACATACGGTTCACGTCCACGCTGTCGCGGCATGCTACCAGTGTTAAAGACTGCGATGGAGCTCCGTATGCCACGGCAAACTGGCTGACACTGACGGCGGCGGTGCACAAATGCTGCGCAGCTAGCGCCATTCGACGGCCAACACCGCGGTTCCTGGTGTGTCCGCTGTGCCGTGCGTGTGATCATTGCTTGTACAGCCCTCTCGCAGTGTCAGGAGCAAGTATGGTGGGTCTGACACACCGGTGTCAATGTGTTCTTTTTTCCATTTCCAGGAGTGTATTCTCTGCAAGATCATTAATAGACTGATGAGCCATAACATTAAGAATGCCTGCTTAATAGCTTGTTTGTCCGTCTCCGGAAGGAAATACATCACTGACTCTGCGTATAAGGGATCCGCCAGTTTATTGGAGGGTTTGTGGAGGTAAGTGGCATTAGATGTTGAAACACGTATGTAACGCAGCAGCGATGGCGAGGCATTGTAGCATCTGTGACCAGAGAGTATGCGCTTGACCGCGCGAGTGTTGCGAGCGGTTCTCAGTCAGTAGTAGTCTTTACGAGTTAGTTGTCGCTATGCAGAGTAGCAGTCAGTCAGTCGTTGCGAGTCTGTAGCTCTGTCTAGTTGAGAGCAGTACTCAGTCTGTAGTCGTCATGCAGAGCGGTCGGTCAGTAGTAGCAGCCCAGTGCGGTTGTGTGATGTAGGCGGTCGGCAACAATGGTCAAGATGAGGAATAAGGTATACTGTTAATTAATATAATCATTAGATAATGAAAAATTTTATTTATTGTAATTATTCTCCAACAAGTCTCCCAATAATAATTTTTTATTTCAAAACCATTTTTTCAAAAGTTTAATTTTTTGAACTAAAGATCTCATTGCACTTCCCATTTCATTCCACTTCTTTTTGAAGAAAAATTTCACTAGAATTACAAAAAAAAAAAAAGGAGAATATTATTATTTGCAATGTAGTTCCTCCAAGTGGTGCGCAGCAACAAGAGCAGATATGTGACATCCATTTATTCTGAGGTAAGACTTTAATTCTGATTGTTTTTGCACAGGGCCAGAAACCGATATTTCGGTTTAATTGAATTTTCTTGTCACTGAATGGACTTTAATTTTTTGAGGGATTTATAATTGAGTCAGATTGCGAATTTCACATTTGTTGCCATTGTCAGTACATTTGATTGTGGGCAGGTTACGCATAGAGCCATGTCCATCAGCATTTCTAATTAGTATCGTTATTTTCTTTTAAAATTTTTTTGTGGGGAGGTTACACTTGGCTCCCATTTCTATTAAGTATTGCTATATTTTCTCTTATAAAAATTGCGGTGGGGAGGTTACACTTGGCGACACCCAGTCCAGGATCGTATTTCGTTGAGAGTCTTTTGAGCGACAGTCAGATATCTGCTCTTGTTTGCTTAGATATAATTAGGATTTAGCGCAACGCTTTTAATAATATTGTGACTTTCTCTCTACAGGTCAACGGCAGTTTGTTGCTTTGTTGTATTTGTGTTGCTTTTGCACTGTGTCGATTTGTTTTGTGAAAAATTTTGACTATTGTAAAAATGCCGCGAAAGACTGTGAATAGTGTATCGCGAAGTATTGTGAATGAAATTACCGACTTAAACAACGTGACCGATAGTAATTGTGATACGCAACGTAAAGATGACAATCCTGCGTTCACTAACAATCAGTGCATTCCAACCACTAATGATGACTTTCACCTTAATGATGAACAAACGAACTCAATTGTCTCGTCTGTTAACTTGACGACAATTGATGACGCAGAATGCTCTATGGTAATGAGCGCTGTAGAGCTTAACACACCCGATTTGGAAAATTCAAGTAATGTACAGTCAAATCTGTCTAATGAAAATGAACAGATCACACAAAGTAGGACAGATGTATTTAATTCCGAAACAATGACTGATAGTAAACATTTGACTGACAAACCTTTTTGTAAATTTCAAAATGACCAAATGGTTACAGAAAGTGAAACAATTCCAGATCCACTATTGAACAGTACAGATAATAGAAATGGTAATTTTGGCTCGGATCCAATTATGGCAATACTGCTACAACTTAGGGAAGAGAGTAAACAACAGAATGAAAATTTCAAACAACTTAGGGAACAGTACAAACAGCGGAGGGAAATGATGAATAATTTTTTCAAACAACTTAATGGAGGTTTTGACAACCATTGCAGGCAGGTAGATGAGGGTGTCGACAGCCATTACAAACAACTTAGCGAAACAATTGATAAAAGTGTCGATCTCACAAACGAAAAACAAGACGACCGTAAAGAACAGAACAAACAAGTTAGCGAACAGATTACAGCTGTTACCATACAATGTCAGGACACTAAAGTACAATTACGTGTGAATACTAAGACTTGTGCTAATAACAGTAATGAAAAAGTTGGCACTGTTGCACAAGAATTAAATAGTACACATGTAAGCACAACAGAATTACATAAAGACGAAGTTAATGCAGTCACTGAACAATGTTCAGCAAACGCAACACAGATACACGAAATTAATGCAGTCACCGAACAATGCCCTAAAAACGAAGTACAGATTCGCGACGAAGTTAATTTAGAGTCAGTGGAAGTTTCATACACTCCGAATACGGAAGTTGACGAGAAAAGTGAACGACACAATAACCAGATTGACGAAAGTATTAAAGTAACAGAATTAACAATTATTTCAGTCACCAATACGTCACAGAATCCGCCACGTTGCGAGCATTTGTCAGACTTACGCAGCGTGTATAATGTGAGCAATTTACAGCAACTACGCGACTTAAAATCCGAAAAGCCACGCGACTTAAAATCTGAAAAGCTACGCAACTTGAAATCCGAAATGACACAGACGAACAGATTCACACACAAACCTGAACGTGTTATCAAACTGAGTGACGAGAACGTAGATTTCGAGCAATTTGCATTTGTAAGCAAATGTAAAGAATTTAATAATGACAGAACACAGATACACGATTTGCACTGTATACGACAATTTATTTTTGTACTTTCACCGCTATTATCTGTAATGGAGAAACTAGCTTTGAACCTGAAGCGACAAATTGCTATTGTATTTTCATCAGCATTGCCTGTAATGAGGAAACTAGAATTAACATGGATACAACTATTTGCTTTTGAATTTTTACCGCTATTGCGTGCAACGCAAAAGCTAAAATTTATTTGCAGTGCGTAATGGACCTCAGGGGATTCATTACGCTTTAATGAATATGTGCCGTAGCGAGCATAGGGCCCCGAGCTGTAGTAGTGCTATTTCATCTTTAGTTTTCTGCACTGCTGCCTTCTCTTCTACTATCCTTTATATCTATCAAAACTGCTCTTTAACTATTGCTCTATATAGAATTAAGAAATATTGTACTGAAAACCCGATATGACAAATCTTTTACCGAATGTGACAATTTTCAGCAGGCACTCCCGTAATGACAACTACCGCCGTAATTTTAATTACAGATAAAAATCGTAATCATCAGTATGTGTAAAATTAACAGCAAACGCATTTTTTGGTAACAATAGACGTTTTCCACCACAATAGCATGAAAGTCAGCCGCTTAGCATGCCTAACCAACAATGCAGTCTACAAGGTCAACCAAACTTTAATGTTTCGCCGCGTGCACGTATAGTCCCAGCTCCAACAAATAGTAACGCATGGCAGCAAAGAAATAACTACGTACAGATAACACACTATTTCAACTCGTATCGCAATGCGCCGTATAGAAATTACTATCATGACAGACGTAAAAAAAAAAAAAAAAAAAATGATGAGCACAATTTTCAGCGTACATTTAATAACAGTCGATCTTTTCAGCAGCAAGAACATCAGCAACAACACATTATCATGAATGATCCAAACAATAGGTGTCATCTATAGCGTAACACGTCAGTAAGAAATAACAGAACAGTTCATATAGTGGATATGCCACAACATTCTCCCGTAAATAATAACACGTACGATAGATTTTAACCAGATACAGCACAGATTGCGTATTACAGTAACGCAAACATTACTTTTGACACGCAGAATTTTGCTCACGAGAATGTTATTTGAAACATGCTTTGTTGAATGCTCCATTTTTATCGCACCCAGATCTTACCAGAAATTTTTCCATTGCCACCGACAGTTCTAACACCGCTTTAGGCGTACATATTTTCCAGGAAATAGAACAAGATGGCTCTACAGTAATTAAAAACATCGCATTTGCAAGTCGCATTCTGTCACCTGCTGAGCGAAATTACTCCGTTACAGAATTAGAAACATTGTGTGTTGTATGGGCTTTTACGAGATTTAGGCACTTTCTTTACGGCAGACATACCACCGTCTACACAGACCATAGAGCGATACAATTTTTACTTTCAACTAAATTCACTCACGACAGGTTAAGCAGATGGAAACTATATTTACAGGAATTTAATTTTACAATAGTTCACATTCCCGGTACGCAAAATGTTATAGCAGACGCACTATCGCGTTCTCTCGGCAACAATCAGCAAGACGTAGCAACCAACTTCTGCAAAGCAAATTTCAGTGTCATGTACATTCAGCAGGTTGCATTTGAAAATTTTATTTCATCGTCATTACAGGACATAGCACAAGAACAAAATAAGGACAATGTGTGGAAAGAAATTAAACACCTTTGGCAAGATAGGAAAAATGTTACGATTAGGAACCACTACACTGTACGCAATGACATTCTGTTTCGCCGCTCTCATCCTGACAGCAACATTTGGTTATTATGCATTCCTGACGAACTGGTTAACAAACTAATTTGGTACACTCATTTAAGTTACGCACATTACGGAGCACGAAAATGTTTTCTTATACTGAGACAGAACTGTTATTTTACCAACATGGAAAAACGTATACGACGAGTTTTAGCGTCTTGTAAAATTTGCCAGAAAGCTAAATCAGACACCACTTCACATATTCCTCCTTTATATCCCATTATACCTGTGAAATTAAGACACATGGCCGCAGTAGATATTTTTGGTCCGATTCCGAGAACTAACAGAGGTTTTTGCTACATCTTTGTCGCTGTTGAGCTCACTTCAAAATTTGTTACTTTCACTCCATTACGCAAAGCTACTGCTAAAACTGTTTCAAATGCATTTGTAAAACATTTTCTATTTCATGTAGGGCATGTAATGAAAGTAATTTCTGATAATGGATCTCAATTTCGTAGTAGTGTATGGACACGCATGTTACGAGCTAGAAACATTTCTCCGATCTATATATCCAAGTACCACGCTTCTTCAAACCCTTGTGAAAGATTAATGAAGGAAATTGGTAAGCTGTGCAGAATATACTGCCACAAAAGACATATTGATTGGGATACACACATACTCTCATTCCAAGATGTAATTAATTCCATTCCAAATGAATCCACTATGCTATCTCCGACTGTTATACTGAAAAACGTTGAACCACCGAACAAAATTAAAGAATTAATAGAATTCCCCAAAAATCGTCGCCTACGACACCACGAAATAATTGACATTGCGCTGAACAACATCAAACGTGCCGCAGAGCGCCGGAGAAGACAGCAAAAACAGGTTTGTACACGCCGCGACTTTCACGTTGGACAGAAGATATTAGTACGTACACACTATTTATCCAGCAAATTAAAAGGTAAGTGCAGTAAATTTGAACTTCTATACGCAGGTCCGTATCGGATTCGCAGCATCCCTCACCCCAATGTTGTACACGTCGAAACTTTGAGAACCAGAAAATCGAAAGGCAATCACCATATCTCAAACATTAAACCGTTTATTGAGTGAAACCACTGTATGATTCAACACACTATGATGCCATTTACTAATGCAATTAATTCACCTGACTAATTATTGATGATTATCGTATTTTTTTTCTTGGCAAGTGCCCGGCAAGGTAAGGTTAGCAGGTCGCTCTTCTTGTCGTTACACATCAGACCGTGCATATTTTTCCAGATGAATTTACACATTTACGACTATTTCTGCAATTATATTTATGTGACTACTTATTGATGATTATCGTATTTTTTTTTCTTGGCAAGTGCCCGGCAAGGTAAGGTTAGCAGGTCGCTCTTCTTGTCGTTACACATCAGACCGTGCATATTTTTCCAGATGAATTTACACATTTACGACTATTTCTGCAATTATATTTATGTGACTACTTATTGATGATTATCGTATTTTTTTTCTTGGCAAGTGCCCGGCAAGGTAAGGTTAGCAGGTCGCTCTTCTTGTCGTTACACATCAGACCGTGCATGTTTTTCCAGATGAATTTACACATTTACGACTATTTCTGCAATTATATTTATGTGACTACTTATTGATGATTATCGTATTTTTTTTCTTGGCAAGTGCCCGGCAAGGTAAGGTTAGCAGGTCGCTTTTCTTGCCGTTACACATCAGACCGTGCACATTTTCCATTTTTTTGTGTATATGACTGTACTCCAGTTTTGTTTGTATGCACTATGAAATAGTTAAGATATAACACACACCAGTCGACTTTGACATTTTTTTTTTGCCTTATGACATCTCAACATCGTGACTGTTTCACATTTTTTTTTTTGCTACTGCATTGTATTATTCTGTGTACATTTTTTCGCATCCGAACACTGTCAATGTCTTGGACATATTACGTTTTCTGTCATGTTATGCTGTATGGTTAATTGTGTCACCATAAACCAGTCATTATTTAGTGGGTATAGGATTTAAATGCAAGACATTAATCTTTGTTCATCAATTTCAGAAAGGAATGATGATTCTAAGAAATAAATTTAACATAAATGGGAATTTCACCTACGGAATAAACGAAAGGAGATGCAATAACTTTATGAGGAAGAGTAAAGGGATCAGGATTAACAAGCATTAACAAGACTATACTATACTCATCACAGAATAGCAGTCTTAACTAATTTTTTCTTTCAGAATACAAGGTGATTGATGCAGGCTGTCAGAGAGAACTACACATCTTAGTTTTAGTGATGAAATATGCTAGAGATAAGGAATAGTTATGTAATGAGTAATGAAGTGATTTTTTGCAGATGATAGTGAATACTGATGAATAATGATGAAGGAAATGGTATTATGAATAATGAAGTTTTTCTTTACAGGTGATGATAATGGTGAAGTTATGATGATATGGATAATGAAGTTTTTTTCTTTATGCTACGTAGTTATTTAAGTATTTGTTGCGGTTTGCTTTGACAGCAGGTGTTACATTGCATAGTAGGATGACGGAAAGTTTTGGAAAGGACAGCTATGGAACACATTTTATACACATTTCACTACTTGTTAATTCGAAGTTCACTACTTTTCAGCATAGTGTGCGTTTCTTCTTTCAGGTCAATAATCCGTTTTTGTATTTTTTCCAGGAGAAGTTTTTCATGACACTTACTAAACCTGTTACTTATTATACCTGTTCTAGTACTTGCATTTTTATATTTTTTACCCATTTGTGTTTATCATTTATAAATGTGATCACATGTACTGCCTTGTTACATAATCTTGCTACAGCTGACTCATGACGAATGACGTTACCTATCCTCATTTGCAGCAATAGGTCAAAAGCAAAAAGTATTATGCCTCAGCAATTAATTATCGATCCCAACGCAATGCATTGCTACCAAAAAAAATGTATTACCAGTCCCACATAATGTCACTAGTTTATGATAATTCTGAATAATACTGATCAACTCTGAATAGCATGTCACTCGAGTAATGACATCTTAATGAGACTATATTCAAAATAATGCTTTGTCACTAGCTAATAACTGCCACTGTTTATTGTAATGCCTGTGATTACTAATGATTTGACTGTAATTAACTGATTTTTAATAATGACTTTGTAATGATCTGAATAATACTGAATGATGAACTATGTTTTATTCTATTCAATACTTGATGGCTACTGAGTGCCAATAATTAATGTCAATCAACGAAATTGTTATTAATTATGCCATTAATTAACTCTTGTTTTCAATGTTCATACTTTGTAATTGGAAATAAATGTGATTGTTTAATAATGCTTTGTAATTAGGAAAAGACTAATGATTCTTAATAGATTGGAATGACACATAATTAATTAACTATGGTACTGTTTAATAATGATTTGTAATTAATTAAGGCTACAAATGATTAATTAATTAACTGTAATTAGACAAATGATTAATTAACGACAAATGATTAATTAACTGTAATTATACAAATGATTAATTAACTGTAATTAGACAAATGATTAATTAATGACAAATGACTAATTAACTGTAATTAGGAGAAGGTTAATGATTCTTAATTATACTCTGTAACTGAAAAGAATGCGATTATTTCATAATGCTTTGTAACCAGGAAAAGAAGGCTACTGATTCTGTGTAAAACAATTAATGAACATTTTTCTGTAATACTACATACTTGGTACAGAAATGTTCAATAACTAGGCTGTGAATGCCACAAACTACTCATGAAGACTGTAATTGTCAATATTATGTGACTTGATGTCCTTCACCTCATAAGCTGACTACCCTGAATTACTGCAATGTCCATTTGTCCTGTTTATCCCAGTGATCATGGAGCACTATATTTGGTTTTGCACTAATTCTACGTTGGTGTGCCTTGTAAGAGTGTGGTGTTGACACGACATGCTGTCCACCACCATGAGCGATGAAGACATTATTATGGTCCCACTGTTTGGTGTACCTAATGTACTGCCAAAATGAAAACATGGAACATTACTACGACAGTTCAGTGTCTTGGCTACACTGATAAATTCTGATGGGAAAAGAACTTCAAGTTGTGTCACTTGGTGTTGTACTACTGTGGAAAGATATGGACTTTCAGAGCAGCTGTGTGCAATCTAAAGTGCTACAACCATGATGCAATCCTTCCCTTTCCTATCCTGATTCTTGTCACATAAAAAAAAAATTTTTTTTTGGTACCATCATTTATGTTCATAGGTTATACATTTTTCGATTCGCTAAACTCAAGTGTGAGTACACTTATGTCACTGGTCGACATGATGTTTGCCATTATGTTTATTTGTTGTGAAAATACTAAAGACATTTTTCAGTGCATGTGCACTTTGGACATGAATTTTTTTTGCCATTATGTTTATTTGTTGTGACAATGCTAAAGACATTTTTCAGTGCATGTACACTTGTCAACATAATATTTCTTGCCAGTCTGTTTATTTGTTCTGAATATGCTAAAGAATTTTTTCAGTGCCTGCGCACTTTGTTATCTGTCAAATAATTTGTATATACTTTTCTGATTTGCTACTATGTTTTGTACTCACATTTTGTCTTTGTCTGATATAATTTGTACTTAGTGCGTGTGCACAACATTTACTTTATGTACTACATCTAATTATTCTTGCCAGTCTGTTTATTTGTTCTGCATATGCTAAAGAATTTTTTCAGTGCCTGTGCACTTTATCTGTCAAAAAGTTTGTATATACTTTTTTCTGATTTGCTACTATGTTTAGTATTCACATTTTGTCCTTGTCTGATATATTTTGTACTTAGTGCGTGTGCACAACATTTAAATATTCTGTAAGTTGTAGGATTTTGTTAATTAAAGAAAAATTTTGCCGCGCTTGGCAAGTCCAAATGACTCACCATCGCTGCCAAATTTTTGCCCCCCGAGTGGAGGGTTATGAAACACGTATGTAACGCAGCAGCGATGGCGAGGCATTGTAGCATCTGTGACCAGAGAGTATGCGCTTGACCGCGCGAGTGTTGCGAGCGGTTCTCAGTCAGTAGTAGTCTTTGCGAGTTAGTTGTCGCTATGCAGAGTAGCAGTCAGTCAGTCGTTGCGAGTCTGTAGCTCTGTCTAGTTGAGAGCAGTACTCAGTCTGTAGTCGTCATGCAGAGCGGTCGGTCAGTAGTAGCAGCCCAGTGCGGTTGTGTGATGTAGGCGGTCGGCAACAATGGTCAAGATGAGGAATAAGGTATACTGTTAATTAATATAATCATTAGATAATGAAAAATTTTATTTATTGTAATTATTCTCCAACAAGTCTCCCAATAATAATTTTTTATTTCAAAACCATTTTTTCAAAAGTTTAATTTTTTGAACTAAAGATCTCATTGCACTTCCCATTTCATTCCACTTCTTTTTGAAGAAAAATTTCACTAGAATTACAAAAAAAAAAAAAGGAGAATATTATTATTTGCAATGTAGTTCCTCCAAGTGGTGCGCAGCAACAAGAGCAGATATGTGACATCCATTTATTCTGAGGTAAGACTTTAATTCTGATTGTTTTTGCACAGGGCCAGAAACCGATATTTCGGTTTAATTGAATTTTCTTGTCACTGAATGGACTTTAATTTTTTGAGGGATTTATAATTGAGTCAGATTGCGAATTTCACATTTGTTGCCATTGTCAGTACATTTGATTGTGGGCAGGTTACGCATAGAGCCATGTCCATCAGCATTTCTAATTAGTATCGTTATTTTCTTTTAAAATTTTTTTGTGGGGAGGTTACACTTGGCTCCCATTTCTATTAAGTATTGCTATATTTTCTCTTATAAAAATTGCGGTGGGGAGGTTACAATGTCTACGCACATGTTATGTAATTCGCGAAAATAACGGGCTGCCGATTTGCGTACTCGGTGATGGCGCCCGATAGCGAGCCAGGTAAGTTCTAGAGATTTTACATTAGACAAATTTGGTCGAGGAGACATCAACGTGAGTTCACTATAACGCTCCTCAAACCACTGTAACACTCTTGTGGCTCCGAGTCTTGTTCAATTATGCTGCTGAAAGATGACATCGCCGTTGGAGAAGACATCAAGCAAAAAGGGACGCCGCCAGCGTGTCTTCGATTACTGCCACAGATTCCACAGCATAATACTGCTCCTACCAGACTTGACAGCAAACATAAACGTAGCCAAAGGCTTGCAGACAAAAAAATTACACGAAGCGAAATGTAGTGTGAGGAGGGATATGCGAGAGGCGTTCAATGAATTCGAAAGTAAAGTTCTATATATTGACTTGGCAGAAAATCCTAAGAAATTTTGGTCCTATGTCAAAGCGGTAGGTGGATCAAAACAAAATGCCCAGACACTCTGTGACCAAAATGGCACTGAAACAGAGGATGACAGACTAAAGGCCGAAATACTAAATGTCTTTTGCCAAAGCTGTTTCACAGAGGAAGAATGCACTGTAGTTGCTTCTCTAGATTGTCGCACAGATGACAAAATTGTAGTTATCAAAATAGATGACAGAGGGATAGAAAAACAGTTAAAATCGCTCAAAAGAGGAAAGGCCGCTCGACCTGATGGGATACCAGTTCGATTTTATACAGAGTACGCGAAGGAACTTGCCCCCCTTCTTGCAGCGGTGTACCATAGGTCTAGAAATCTACTCTGTAGGAATCAGCATGGGTTACGAAAAAGACGATCGTGTGAAACCCAGATCGCGCTATTCGTCTACGAGACTCAAAGGGCCATAGATACGGGTTCACAGGTAGATGCCGTGTTCCTTGACTTCCGCAAGGCGTTTGATACAGCTCCCCCCAGTCGTTTAATGAACAAAGTAAGAGCATATGGACTATCAGACCAATTGTGTGATTGGATTGAAGAGTTTCTAGATAACAAAACGCAGCATGTCATTCTCAATGGAGAGAAGTCTTCCGAAGTAAGAGTGATTTCAGGTGTGCCGCAGGGGAGTGTGGTAGGACCATTGCTATTCACAATATATATAAATGAGCTTGTAGATAACATCGGAAGTTCATCGAGGCTTTTTGCGGATGATACTGTATTATATCGAGAGGTTGTAACAATGGAAACTTGTACTGAAATGCAGAAGGATCTGCAACGAACTGACGCATGTTGCAGGGAATGGCAATTGAATCTCAATGTAGACAAGTGTAATGTGCTGCGAATACATAGGAAGAAAGATCCCTTATCATTTAGCTAAAATGTAGCAGGTCAGCAACTGGCAGCAGTTAATTCCATAAATTATCTAGGTGTAGGCAGTAGGAGTGATTTAAAATGGAATCACCATATAAAATTAATCGTCGGTACAGCAGATGCGAGACTGAGATTCATTGGAAGAATCCTAAGGAAATGCAGTCCGAAAACAAATGAAGTAGGTTACAGTACACTTGTTCGCCCACTGCTTGAATATTGCTCACTGGTGTGGGATCCGTACCAGATAGGGTTGATAGAAGAGATAGAGAAGATCCAACGGAGAGCAACGCGCTTCGTTATAGGATCATTTAGTGATCGCGAGAGCGTTACGGAGATGATAGATAAACTTCAGTGGAAGACTCTGCAGGAGAGACTCTCACTAGCTCGGTACGGGCTTTTGTTGAAGTTTCGAGAACATACATTGACCGAGAGTCAAGCAGTTCGTAATTAAAGTATTTAGTATAGTGACGAACTACTACACTAGAATTGTTGTTATTTTTAAAAATATCGGGAACCCGATATATTGATATTCAAAAAAATGATATCATCGGCCCTTTATATACCGAAAAAAGTTATTTAATATCAATATATCTACTGGAGAAATATAGGCGAAATGGTCTATAAAAATATCGGCTGCACGTTGTAAATATACTGCCAGTTTCAGAGCTGTACATTAAAGTATTGATTTATTATCAGATATTCTGTACATCAACAAGCCAGCAGCCTGTTTATCCCCCTCAGAGCAAGAATTAAAAGGAAAACGGCGCACGTTCACGCTTGGCGACAATCACTTTGCTAACAATGGTAACTGCATGTATATTGCGCAATAAAATGTGTCCGATGGGCCTGTCGTTCGGTTTTGTCATATACAGGCTCCGACTGGAACACTTCATGTCGAGTTTCTTGTTTTTTCATTTCTGCAAAGGCCAGAGCGACCTTGCAGTCGTAGTGTCAAAACTGCGTGATGAAGTTAAACTCTGTAGTTACTTTTAGTAGCGCCGAGCGCCGATTACATTATCATTTCCCCACACACGTCTCTGCCCACCGAAAAAATCAATCCTGTCGTTTATATTTTTGTCCATCAGTTTCAGCAATTGTTTTTGAAGAATGCCGATGTGAAGAAACAGCTCACTAGATGCGTCATAAACCGATTTTCAAAACACAACTGATGTGCTATTTCTTCACATCGTGTATCTAGTTATACCATTCACACTGTCAGCCTCCCCCCCCCCCCCCCCCACCCCTCCCAGTGCAATCGGATTTCTTCTTTGTGCCACCTATGGCACCTATACTAGCTTCGCACAGTCAAAGAAAAAGCCTGGACGTGATGAAAGCTCAAAAAGTAGTAAAACTCCTTCACACCGTGATAGTAAAACTATGTTCTACTACAATTTCAGAAGAACAACTTGAAAGACGTGCACTTCATTCACCATTCAGCGCTCGCATTTCATATTTCTAATCCCAGCATTCTGGTATTCGGTAAAATAATAATTCGGGCAATATTAATACTTTCTATGGGTTGCCTGGTTTATTTGACGATTTTTACAGTTTGTCTCACACTGATCTGTGAGCGGAGCTAGGCGCTAGGAATTTTCTTTATTTATGGGCAAGGACAGCAGTCTTCCTAGCAGCCATGATGGGTTCCCGTTTCCCATCCCTTTTCCAATCGCCAGGGTAGCACGTGGTGTCGTTTGAACATTCAGTGGTGGCCAAAGTTTCTCCTGTTCTCAGTTCCCCAACCTGCCTTAACAACCTTGTAACCGCTATTTCTGCTCGATTTTAACGTCGCGAGGTCGCCTCCCTGTGAAATTTCGGCCCTGTGATTGGCCAGTTCAGGTGAGCTACCGTTTTTCGCGGGCGGGCGCCAACCGCCCTCCGCTGATGGGTGGTGGACAAAAGGGCAGTAGTTCAGCTCTAGTGAGGGAACCTTATAGGTCATTGTGAACAGTTTCGCGTCTTGCGGGTTTTGTTCCTTTAGTACGGGAGGCTACCTAGGGATTCACGCACAGTAGCGTCTTTCTTAATCTTTGGCTGATTCCTGGCGGTGGTCGTTGCATGCCTGCAACCCCTCCCTTTAGAAAATTGGACCCCATTTGATAATACGGCGATCGTTACTAAAATTCCTTTCCTCCTGCTATCGTGGCTTGTTATGAACGTACGTTGGGGCAGACTGCTGAACTCGACTTTTTCTTCCCCCGCCCCCGTTTGGTTGTAATATTGTTCCATTTTCAACTGTTCAATAAATGAGTCCTTTAATTTTACATTCTCCCTTTCATTACGTGAAATCACCCCTAGTGTCACAGAATAATGCAGAACTATAACGGTTGCTGTAAGGTCGTGCAGCTCTCGCATCATTAACGATAGGATAAAGATTCAATACCGCGCGTGCCGCGACCATTGCACGCATGGCACCGTTAACAGTAGTAATCATGTTCAATTATTCCCCACTGATAAAATGGGAAGTGTTCACGGCTCAGTGTGAGTACTAAATCCACTTGATTTGGTGGAAGTAGTGGCCTCTGTTTACCTTGCTGGTTTAGACAAAAATATCAAAAATCACAGCCCCTACAGCAAGGAATAGTAACCTGAAACTAACGAGCCACCGCTTTTAAACTTCAAATATTTATCGAAAAATGCCATTTATATATCGATATTTCGGTGGGAAAGAGCCGCCGACATATATCGATTATTACAGCGGAAGATATCGGCATCTCGCAATAGCGATGTATCGATATTTCACAGTATTTTCTCGTTAGCCCTACGCAACACACACAAGAATTTTTTGGGAACTCATAGACTCACATTATTTATCTGACCAGAGGACCTCGGCGAAGATCAGTTTGGATTCCGTAGAAATGTTGGAACACGTGAGGCAATACTAACCTTACGACTTATCTTAGAAGAAAGATTAAGGAAAGGCAAATCTACGTTTCTAGCATTTGTAGACTTAGAGAAAGCTTTTGACAATGTTAACTGGAATACTCTCTTTCAAATTCTGAAGGTGGCAGGGGTAAAATACAGGGAGCGAAAGGCTATTTACAATTTGTACAGAAACCAGATGGCAGTTATAAGAGTCGAGGGGCATGAAAGGGAAGCAGTGGTTGGGAAAGGAGAGAGACAGGGTTGTAGCCTCTCCCCGATGTTATTCAATCTGTGTATTGAGCAAGCAGTAAAGGAAACAAAAGAAAAATTCGGAGTAGGTATTAAAATTCATGGAGAAGAAGTAAAAACTTTGAGGTTCGCCGATGACATTGTAATTCTGTCAGAGACAGCAAAGGACTTGGAAGAGCAGTTGAACGGAATGGACAGTGTCTTGAAAGGAGGATATAAGATGAACATCAACAAAAGCAAAACGAGTATAATGGAATGTAGTCAAATTAAATCGGGTGATGCTGAGGGAATTAGATTAGGAAATGAGACACTTAAAGTAGTAAAAGAGTTTTGCTATTTGGGGAGCAAAATTACTGATGATGGTCGAAGTAGACAGGATATAAAATGTAGACTGGCAATGGAAAGGAAAGCGTTTCTGAAGAAGAAAAATTTGTTAACATCGAGTATAGATTTAAATGTCAGGAAGTCGTTTCTGAAAGTATTTGTATGGAGTGTAGCCATGTATGGAAGTGAAACATGGACGATAACTAGTTTGGACAAGAAGAGAATAGAAGCTTTCGAAATGTGGTGCTACAGAAGAATGCTGAAGATAAGGTGGGTAGATCACGTAACTAATGAGGAGGTATTGAATAGGATTGGGGAGAAGAGAAGTTTGTGGCACAACTTGACTAGAAGAAGGGATCGGTTGGTAGGACATTTTTTGAGGCATCAAAGGATTGCAAATTTAGCATTGGAGGGCAGCGTGGAGGGTAAAAATCGTAGAGGGAGACCAAGAGATGAATACACTAAACAGATTCAGAAGGATGTAGGCTGCAGTAGGTACTGGGAGATGAAGAAGCTTGCACAGGATAGAGTAGCATGGAGAGCTGCATCAAACCAATCTCAGGACTGAAGACCACAACAACAACAACAACAGTTGGTTCTACTACAGAATAAAGAATTCAGAAAAGCCTTCACTGCTTAATGCAGGGTGACAATGCGCTGAGCGCCACGTGCCTTTCTTATTACCGAGAAGAGAATGAGCGGGAAGTGGAGAAAACTTCAAGTCACCGTGCCGGAAGTGCGCTTCTTAGCGCGGTAATTTACCCACGACCACTCCATGCGTCCGCCGCTCTCCCGCTTCGCAGATCGCTCCATCGAGGCGGCTTTACCGACCGGTCCGCTGCCTTCCACAACAGAGACGCAAGAGGCGGCACAATGGGACCCTGGCAACCACGCCCCGACGGGACACCCCTTTTTTCTCCCACCCTCTCCCCCACGACAGCTGTGAGGTGTGGAGGGTCGGTCAGCCGCGGCCGTTATAACTACAGAGCGCATTATTCGGTAGATGGCTCCGCAACTTAGCGAAATACAGACTCAACCCAAACTCCACCGTAAAAGTGGCGGAAACAGCTCAGAGATATTTTTCGGAGTACTTTGGTACGAGGGTCCCGTGGTCTCTGGTAACTCGTTGCAGAGTACATATCGGCTGTAGTTTTAAACACGGCTGCTTAGTCAGCGACTGTTTACAAAGTAAAGGTAAAGCAATTACAGCCCTCGGTCACAAAATTTAAGTCTTTTGACCAGGTTACGACACTTCTATGAGTTTACTATGAAGACCCTTAGCTGCATACAGGCGTTGATATAAGTCAACGAGGACAGTTGAAAATGTGTGCCCCGACCGGGACTCGAACCCTGCATTTCCTCCTAACATGACAGACGCTCTATCCATCTGAGCCACCGAGGACACAGAGCATAGTGCGACTGCAGGGACTTATCTCCGGTACGCCTCCCGTCAGACCCATATTTGCAACTTATTGTCCCGCACTATATTCATAGTGCTCCTGCCCATCATATTCATTAGTCGCGGCTTTATCGCCGATTCCCGTAAGAGTTCGGGCACTGTTTGTGCATCCGCACAGAAGAAGATGGTCAAATGGCTGGTGAGCCTTAACTGTATATATATGAAGATGGTATCCGTTCTTTCGAACTCTTACGGGAATCGGCAGTAAAGCCGCGAGTAACGAGTATGATGGGCAGGGGCACTGTGAGTATAGTGCAGCAAATAAGTTGCAAATGTGGGTCTCACGGAAGGCGTGACAAAGATAAGTCTTGCAGTCGCACTATCCCCTGTGTCGTCGCTGGCTGAGATGGATAGAGCGTCTGCCATGTAAGCAGGAGATCCCGGGTTCGAGTTCTGGTCGGGGCACACATTTTCAACCGTCCCCGTTGACTGATACCAACGCGTGTATGCAGCTAAGGGTATTCAATTCATAGTAATTTCATTTTAAAGTGCTGCATGGTCACCAACGGTATCTGTCCGAAAGAACAGATACCATCTTATATATATATATATATATATATATATATATATATATATATATATATAAGAGCGAAACTTGTCTAGCTTGAAGGGGGAAACCAGATGGCGCTATGGTTGGCCCGCTAGATGGCGCTGCCATAGGTCAGATGGATATGACTGCATTTTTTAAAAATAGGAACCCTCATTTTTTACTACATATTCGTGTAGTACGTAAAGAAATATGAATGTTTCAGTTGGACCACTTTTTTCGCTTTGTGATAGATGGCGCTGTAATAATCACAAACATACGGCTCACAATTTTAGACGAACAGTTGGTAAAGGGAGGTTTTTTAAATTAAAATACAGAACCTAGGTGCGTTTCAACATTTTATTTCGGTTGTTCCAATGTGATACATGTACCTTTGTGAACTCGTCATTTCTGAGAACGCATGCTGTTACAGCGTGATTACCTGTCGCTGATGTTCCACTTGTCGCAGCCATCGTGGATTTTCCGTTGCCCAATAGCGCATATTATGCCGGTTTATGTTACCGCTGTTGGTGAATGACGCTTCGTCGCTAAATAGAACGCGTGCAAAAAATCTGTCATCGACCCATAATTTCTCTTGTGCCCAGTGCCAGAACTCTACACGACGTTCAAAGTCGTCGCCATACAATTCATGGTGTATAGAAACATGGTACGCGTGCAATCGATGTTAATGTAGCATTCTCAACACCGACGTTTTTGAGATTCCTGATTCTCGCGCAATTCTCGCTCGGATTAGCCGCGACAGCAGCTAAAACACCTACTTGGCCACCATCATTTGTTGCAGGCCGTGGTTGACGTTTCACATGCGACTGACCACTTCCTGCTTCCTTAAATAACGTAACTATCCGGCGAACGGTCCGGACACTTGGATGACGCCGTCCAGGATACCGAGCAGCATACATAGCACACGACCGTTGGGCATTATGATCACAATAGCCACACATCAACACGATATCTACCTTTTCCGCAATTGGTAAACGGTCCATTTCAACACGGGTAATGTATCACGAAGCAAATACCGTCCGCACTGGCGGAATGTTACGTGATACCACGTACTTATACGTTTGTGATTATTACAGCGCCATCTATCACAAAGCGAAAAAAGTGGTCCAATAAAAACATTCATATTTCTTTACATACTACACGAATATTAATAAAAAATGTGGCTTCCTATTAAAAAAACGCAGTTGATATCCGACATGTAAGTACTGTTTATTTCTTGTACTGTTAGTCTGTACCTAAGCTTTTCTTTACAAATTTTTTCCATAATTTTGTACTTATGTTGTAGGCCAATTTGAATATTTAATTTCTGATGAAGATACCCGTAAAAGTGTCGAAACCTCGTCAAAAGACTTAAATTTCGTGACCGAAGGCTGTAATTGCTTTAACATGTCGTTTGATTTTTTACCCCCACTTACGTACGACCTTGAAGAAGCAAGCTACACATTTCGTGCCGCACTACCAGTTGTAGGAGTATTAAACCGGAAATTGGTTTCGATAGTTACACGTCTGTTGTTTGAAGCTGATAAATAATATTTTATTCTAAATAATGTCCACTGCTGTTTATACACTTCTACCACTTCTAATAGGCTATGAATGTCACGCCAAAAAAAAAAACAAAAAAAAAACCAGTTCTTCTTTTGAAGCGAGCCGGTCAGCGAGCCATTTTCGCACATTTTCATACAAATTGAAGCGTTGTTCAGCGAGAGCGTGCCACAGTGGTGCAAATAGATGATAATCGGATGGAGCCAAGTCTGGAGAATAAGCCGTATGCCGTAGTATTTCCCAAATGAACGCCTCGATCGTTTCTCTGACCCGTTTTGCTGTGTGTGCTGGGGTGTTATCATGGAGCAATATGACTTTGTGTTGTCTTTTTCCGTATTCCGGTCGGTTTTCACGCAATGCTCGATTTAAATCGATCATTTGCTGCTGGTAGCGATCAGTGTTAACGGTTTCACCAGGTTTTAGCAGTTAGGCCTAATAATAGATGACACCCTTCTGGTCCAACCAAACACAGAGCATTACCGTCTTTCCAAAGTGATTTGATCTTGCAGCGGATGTCGATGGTTTGCCTGGATTCATCCATGTTTTACGACGCTTAGGATTCTCAAAATATATCAATTTTTCCATCACCTGTCACTATTCGATGGAGAACGACTTTCTTTTGTGTCGGACGAGCAGCATTTCACAAGTGGTCTTTCGATTTGCTTGCTGTCTTTCATTCAGTTCATGCGGAACCCATTTTCTCACTTTCTGCACCTTTCTCATAGCTTTCAACCGAAGAGAAACGGCTTTCTGCATCACATTCAATTGTTCAAATGGTTCAAATGGCTCTGAGCACTATGGGACTCAACTTCTAAGGTCATCAGTCCCCTAGAACTTAGAACTACTTAAACCTAACTAACCTAAGGACATCACACACATCCATGCCTCAGGCAGGATTCGAATCTGCGACCGTCGCGTCTAGAACCGCTCGGCCACCCTGGCCGGCATTCAATTGTTCCGCGAGTTCCTGTTGAGTCTGAGTATCATCATCATCCAATAAGGTCTGCAATTCTTTGTCTTCGAAATTTCGGTGATTTCCCGCACTCGTCGTTTCTCACGTCAAAATCACCACTTTTGAATTTTTTGTACCACTCTAAACACTGTGTTTCCCAAGAAAACTTTCGCCGAAAGCTCCGACAAGCATTCGATGCGATTCTGCAGTAGTTTTCTTCAAATGATAACTGAAAATCAACGCTGTCCGCAAATCAAGTTCGTAGGCACAAAACTCGACGTGCTTGCGGGTTTGAAACAGATACCGATGCATGGAACTTGGGTTACTGTGTGTTGACATTCATCGTCAGCCGGTACAGGAAGCAAATGGCGCTGCAGACGCGGTCTCACGGGCCCTACATTGAGGGCTAGCACAATCTATAGGGAAATTCCGGTTTCACACTTTTACACCTCATAGAGGTATGTTCACACGACGCGCAATTACTGACGCACGGGAACAAAAGTGCTTGCACAAAAATTAGTAGTTCTAATGATGCAATTAAATGCTCTGTCTCTTTAGAGGGTAGCGTTAGTCACAAATTCATAAACGTTTTAACAACTCTGAAATCAAATCATGTGAGTTTTGAAAACTTGGATAGGCTGGAAGGTTATGTTATGAGTATACCAGGAAGTAATACTCGCTCTGAGAGAGTATTTTCTCTTCTGAATAATAAGTTCAAATGGCTTTGAGCACTATGGCACTTACCATCTGAGGTCATCAGTCCCCTAGAACGTATGTGAGAGTGAGTCACTGTTGGAATCGGCCAACTCATACAAATACCTTTGTAGGCATATGTCATGGAATGATTACGTCGGTTCAATCGTGGATAAATCTGGTGGTAGACTTTAAATAGATTGCTTACTAATCACTTTTGCGACCAGTTCTAGTACATTGCTCAAATGTGTGGGACCCATAGCAAATAGTTCAAATGGCTCTGAGCACTATGGGACTTAATTTCTGAGGTCATCAGTCCCCTAGAACTTAGAACTACTTAAACCTAACTAACCTAAGGACATCACACACATCCATGCCCGAGGTAGGATTCGAACCTGCGACCGTAGCGGTCACGCGGTTCCAGACTGTAGCGCCTAGAACCGCTTGGCCACCCCGGCCGGCGGACCCATAGCAGCTAGGACTAACAGGGGATATTGTATGCATACAGAGAAGGGCAGGACGAGTGATCACAGGTTCGTTTAGTCTGTGGGAGAGTGACTTCTCCTGCAAAGCCCTACAAAAATTAAGCTAAACCTATACCAGATGTGTAAATGTCCAGGGTAAAGAAAGCACAAACCGTATTTCCGTCGATAAAAACCGTAGCTAATACGACAAGTAATTATAAAACCTGCAACTCAATGATATTTGTGTTAAAAATGTTAACAAAATGTATTTTATTATCAAGGAGTAACTGTGCAATGTAAAGATATTTGGCGACTAAGGCGGTCGAGCGGCTGGTAGCCGCTATCAGCTGACGGAACGCAAATGTCAACGAGGTTCGCGTGCCGGTCGCGAGGAGTGCTGACATGTACTTACTCCTGGAGAGCCTGTATACAGAGAGAGTGGCCATAGGTGAGGTTGCCCGTGGTTGGTTGATTAGCTTTGGCGCCATTTTTCTGCCAAACGTCTCTCAAGCTTCCTATGTTCGCCGTGCTTTTGAGTTGAACTGAAGTTCAGAGGACTTTTGGAAACGATTAAAGGGTATTTGAATTATTGAGAGACTTGTTATGCGTTGTGCATGCATGTTCGATTTAGTTGTATATCGTTTTTAGTACCTAATTAGCGTTTGCGATCTTAAATACGAGTTGAAATAATGAAGCGTGTTGTGATGAAGTCGGTAGGCCTACATATTTGAAGTAAACACGTTAGTAATTGTACAGTATTGTTTTTGAAATCTGTAATTCGTTCTGCAGACGTTCGTAAACGATGCCAGGTTGTGCTGTATTTGGTTGTTCCAATAGAGGCGAAGGTGGATTTCGCATGTTAGAAGAATGAAGAAAGACGAAAGCAGTGGGCAGTCGCAGTCAACAGGGCTGACATAAATCCGATACAAAACAAATGCAATATGTCTAGTAAACGAACTTTGAAGGAGATAAATGCAAGTCACGAATAATTTTTACAGCCACTGTATCAAATTTTCCTGTGCTGTACGTAGTAGGCTACTATGTGTATATTATAACTGTAAAGAAACGCATTTAACGAATGATTTCGCCATATTGTCTTGTGCTTTTGATTCGGTGAGTGTTTACTCCACTACTGGCCATTCGAAAGTACCCGCCCGCAGTTTGGCAGAAAAATGGCCGCCGTATCGTCCGGTTGGCCACTCTCTCCCTATACACGCTCTCTACTTATTCCTAGAGAGACTCGTAGGCTCTCTACTTACTCCCTACCGCGGCGCGCGAGCGTTCCGTGACTGTTAAAACGATGTGCTTTGTTATAATTGTTTCGCTGTTGATTTCACAGAACGTTTCTGGGAAATTCTACCCAAGTTTTCTGTAACTTTCCATTGGTTGTTATTGTGTAATCACTGCCTATGTTATGTGTCCTTTCCTGAGTGATCTTCAATAAAAACATGATAAACATAGAAGACGTACTTCCTCCACAATAAGACGCAATAGTTAGTCACGAGTCTAACGCACGGTGGGAACGCGACGTCTGGTCACCCCGACGTGATTGCGGCTAAGAAGACGATTCATCAGGACCAAGAAAGAAACATTCGTTAGCGGAAACATGACAGATACACCAGATACTCCCGCGATTTCAAGACTGGCAGTACGACTACCACCATTCTGGCCTCACAGCCCCGCGTTATGTTTCGCATAATTCGAAGCGATTTTTCTTTGTGCAGGTGTGACGTCGGATTCCACCAAGTTTGCATTGGTAGTGAGCCACTTTGACCATCGATACGCTGCCGAAGTACAGGATATTATAACTTCGCCGCCTAACACGGAGGCCTACACGAAACTCAAGACCGAGTCCATTCGACGAGTATCCGCCTTCAAAAGGAGAGGGTACGGCAAGTTCTAACACAGAAGGACATTGGAGACAAAAAACCGCCCCAATACCTCCGTCACTTGAGGAGCAAAGTCGATGCAGGCGCGGTCCCGGATACGCTACTTCGTACATTATGGGGTAATTTCCATGAATGTTTGCCTATCGAAGCCGCGGCCTGCAAACGATAGATATCGAACATGCGATTCTAAATCGATCACGCAACTGTGATGGCGGGCGCTATGTAAAATTATTTGTGAGATACTAGGAAAACCCAAAACGATTTATGACGGTAGTGAGTGGGATGTCTGGTATTTTAGATGTTTCTTCGGTCGATTGTCTCACTTGGAAGAATCTAATTCCATGCTTATGCAATGCAGAAAATAGTTTGAATTTTTGTCGGAAATGTGACACTTGTAGGGTGTCAGGCAAATCCAACACCTTCCATGAAAACCCTGACATGATAGCAAATCCGGCAGTATGTCACATAGCTCAAAATAAATCCTGACATTAAATTAACCAAAGTAATACGATCAACGAGTGAGCAAATTGAATACCACAGACTAACACAAGAACGCCTAAATGCATGTCATACCTTCCCACCGTGAAACAGACGCAGTTCTGAGGGGAGAAACGAGAACAGAAGCCGAGAGCAGACTCGTGTAGGCTAGGAGGCCCTACGATAAGGGACGGACACCCACGTCGCCAGCCGACCGCCAAAATCACCCCCAGCCCATGTTAAAAGATAGAGCCCTCCAGCCCATGTTAAAAGATAGAGCCCTCCGGAAGAACAGTATAGATCTTATGATAACACTAAAAGGGCCACACCAGCTGCAAGTTTTAACGTGAGACGTTTTCGCGTCTCTGTTACGTTGCAAACGTTAAAAACATTGCCCCACCACGAAAAGTATAACGTTTCTCATTGGATAGACAGAATTTTGTAGGTGGAGCTTAAGGTTAACATTGAGACCCTGATTGGTCAGTTGAAAACACAGCCAGACAGTTTTTTTAAACCAACTTCGGTAAATTGTAGTAAGGAGAAATTAGGAGAGAGTTGCTTCCGAGATGGCGAGCTGTATGGAGCTGCGCCGCCCGCCGCCCCCTGACGCTGACTAACCACCGACAAGGTAATGAACGCACGCGATGCCACATAACAGCGCATAAAGGTTCACTCAGAACTGCAGAAGTCTCATCTGTTAGACCCCCTTTTTACGTAATACTAGTTTCGATCGTCAATTAAAGCTCATGGTGTTCACATTTGCTACTTGAAGTAAAAATCTGAAATGCGATGATTTTTCTGTTATTTAATTATTGAGAATCCACATCAGCCACTGTATTTTACGACAGGTTAGATAAGTAATTAAAGATAATTGAGGGTCACTGTAGACCATTTTGATAGTTTTCTCTTTTGTGAAACTTAATTTAAACCTAGATTATAGATGTGATATGGCATAGGTCATCCTTCGATCCATTGTAGAACTTGGAAACCCATTCAGGGAATATTCGTTCACATTTTTGTTGAACGCAGTTGGTTTTTATCATCCTGTATTAAAACATTTCCTTTTATCAATAGTGCAAATTATAAACAATGTTTTGTGAGTAGAATAAAATTTCCAATGGTAAACTTAACTGCTTTTTCGACGTTATTTTACCAGGTAACTAAAAATAGGAAAGCCTTGAACCCCTTCCACTAAATTTAGTTAGTACTAAGATTCCTTTACAGGGAGTGCAGTGGAGCTGACGCTGAAATCATTAAGTATTTGGTTATATCATCGCTAGTCTCACTGAACTCTTCTGAACTCTACATGTCATGTGTGGTCTGGCGTCTCCTTACCAGCAACAGGTCCCAGGTTCAAACTAGTCAATTCCCTAAAAAACACGCTCAGAGCGTCGTTGCGCGAAACCAGACACCACGCAGAATGTTAGACACTGTACCCATATTTTTGCGTTTCACTGGCAGAGTCTACCCAGGTTACGGCAAAAAGGGAATGCTTCCCGCAGCATACACATCACATGGACTTTTTCAAGACGACAACGTCGACGACGAGTGAGGTAAGTCGTTTGCTTTGTACAGAAATGGCCATTAAATTTGCTACACCACGAAGATGACGTGCTACAGACGCGAAATTTAACCGACTGGAAGAAGATGGTGTGACATGCAAATGATTAGCTTTACAGAGCATTCACACAAGGTTGGCGCCGGTGGTGACACTTACAACGTGCTGACATGACGAAAGTTTCCAACCGATTTCTCGTACACAAACAGCAGTTGACCGGCGTTGCCTGGTGAAACGTTGTTGTGATGACTCGTGTAAGGAGGAGAAATACATACCATCACGTTTCCTACTTTGATAAAGGTTGGATTGTAGCCAATCGCGATTGCAGTTTATCGTATCGCGACATTGCTGCTCGCATTGCTCGAGATCCAACGACTGTTAGCAGAATATGGAATCGGTGGGTTCAGGAGGGTAATACGGAACGCCGTGCTGGATCCCAACGGCCTCGTGTCACTGGCAGTCGAGATGAGAGGCATCTTATCCGCATGGCTGTAACGGATCGTACAGCCATGTCTCGATCCCTGAGTAATCAGATGGGGACGTTTGCAAGACAGCAACCATCTGCGCGAACAGTTCGACGACGTTTGCAGCAGCATGAACTGTCAGCTCGGAGACCATGGCTGCGGTTACCCTTGACGCTGCATCACACACAGGAGCGCCTGCGATGGTGTACTCAACGACGAACCTGGGTGCACGAATGGCAAAACGTCATTTTTTCGGATGAATCCAGGTTCTGTTTACAGCATCATGATAGTCGCATCCGTGTTTGGCGACATCGCGGCGAACGCACATTGGAAGCGTGTATTCGTCATCGCCATACTGGCGTATCACCCGGCGTGATGGTATGGGGTGCCGTTGGTTACACGTCTCGGTCACCTCTTGTTCGCATTGACGGCACTTTGAACAGTGGACGTTACATTTCAGATGTGTTACGACCCGTGGCTCTGCCCTTCATTCGATTCCTGCGAAACCCTACATTTCAGCAGGATAATGCACGACCGCATGTTGCAGTTCGTGTACGTGTTCGACTGCTGCCCTGGCCAGGACATTCTCCAGATCTCTCACCAATTGAAAGCGTCTGGTCAATGGTGGCCGAGCAACTGGGTAGTCACAATACACCAGTAACTACTCTTGATGAACTGTGGTATCGTGTTGAAGCTGCATGGGCAGCCATCCAAGCTCTGTTTGACTCAATGCCCAGGCGTATCAAGGCCGTTATTACGGCCAGTGGTGGTTGTTCTGGGTACTGTTTTCTCAGGATCTATGCACCCAAATTGCGTGAAAATGTAATCACATGTCAGTTCTAGTATAATATATTTGTCGAATGAATACCCGTTTATCATTTGCATTTCTTCTTGGTGCAGCAATTTTAAATGGCTCTGAGCACTATGGGACTCAACATCTTAGGTCATAAGTCCCCTAGAACTTAGAACTACTTAAACCTAACTAACCTAAGGACATCACACACACCCATGCCCGAGGCAGGATTCGAACCTGCGACCGTAGCAGTCCCGCGGTTCCGGACTGCAGCGCCAGAACCGCTAGACCACCGCGGCCGGCAGCAATTTTAAAGGCCAGTATTGTAATTACAAGTATTTTAGTGATGCTCTTCTTTTGTCGCTGCTGTAGTGACGACTAAAAACATGCTCATAAAGCCCGCCACCACAGTCGGGTGATCGATTTACAATCGCGCGTTCGATATCTGCCTATCGTTTGGGGTCCGCGGTGTCGATAAGCAAACATTCTTGCAAATTCCTCAGTAGATTGCCGGCTCGAGTGAAGGCCATGGTCGCGTCACAAATCGATATGCTACTTGACGCCGTAGCCGATCTCGCCGACCGTATTCAAGACGCAATCGTGCCCGCTTCTTATTATGATTCGTCGACGGCGTGTTGCAGTGCTTCGATGGGAACCCAACCCGACTTCAATAGTCTCGCTAATAAAGTGGAAACACTTAACAAACAGCTGAACGAGAACTTAGTAAGCAAGGTCGACGCCCTCAGTAGACAAATGAATGAATTTGTCGCCGACCGGAACGTTGAAGGACAGTGTAGTGTCCTGACAGGGATGAAGGGGTTGCTGGTCAGTCTGCGCACCCTAGCGGTACAGAGCAGAAGGCAGAATGACAATTCACAGTGAAGGCATTTGATTGTTTTCTTCTATCTGAGCCAACACTGGTACAGGCATTTTCTAGAAATGCAGGTGGTGAGACTCGGCAGGGAACTCGTGGAGACTCCTGGACAAACAGGGTTCTGAAATAGTTGTTTATTCCAGACAGGACTAACTAATACACTAGAGGCTAGTTCTAGGGTTAGAAAAAACATGAATAACACTGTTACAACAGAAGTCATGCAGAAGTCCCAGGAGTGGATGCTAACCACAGCAGCAAACACTAAGAGCATCTTAAGGCAACAACTTAGTTGCAAAACAAAACATACTGAATGTGACACTGTTCACTGAGGCACTCCAAGTGAGAGAGCAGAGTTACGCCGAGCTGGACCGAGGCTGGAGTCGACGGACGCGGATTCGGCGCCCAGATCCTCTGACTGAGAACTCTGCCAAAATGCGGAATCTAGGGGTTTTAAAGAGTCGTGTGGGGGCACTGTTTTTCCCACTTAAAGCCACCCAGCGAATCCCGTAGGTCTCTTGCAGGTGCCTACCAATCTTGGTTAAGGTTAGGTCCCTTCTACTGCTACTAAGACGGGGATGTTAATGCAGTTGCACTAACTAAGTCCGTATTTGGTATCAACATTGTTCAGCTGAAAGCTAAACGAAACTGCTCTGCCAAATAAGGCTTGCAACATTATTGTTATACGTCATTTAGCCCCGCCCTCGGGCTCCCCGGAGTAGCGACTGCTAGGTCAACAGTTTTTGGCGTTTTTCGCTCTCTTTCTAACCCTTGTGAGTCTACTGACGTTGCTGTTCTCAGGGCTGGTATCAAGCTGACTTTATAAACTAGTACGCGCCTGTTGGTTACAAAGTTCTTCGGTGACAAGCTAATCAGCGTCTAGACGACATATGAAGTTACATGTTAATTCCTTGAAGAGTAACTAACGACCTGGGACCGCGTCTGGGGGCGTCTGCATTTTCGCAAGGCTCTCCCCTTACTGTTTACTTCATGTAACAACGTCTCTCCTAGTTTCGCCTGCCCTCAGCATCGTCTCTGCTTCCGCGCCTTGGAACGCCTGTCCTCCTTTCTCACAGCTTCAAAATAACACTACAGTAGCAAGGAATAATCAACATATTACAACGGTTCCGACGGAAATCCCCAAACCGCTCTTCATAGCGCGCGCACGTCTCTGGTGACGCGCCGCCTACTAACATATGTTGGTATCACCAGCGATATGGAGAGCAGGCACGCACGCAAATGTAGTCTGCCTTGCGCATATACCAGCAACAAACATCACACGGAAGTGAACACACCTGACAGATCTTCTGTACGTCTATTGGTAACGGACCGCAAGAAAGGCCGAAAGTTTTTGAGCGACATCGGATACGACCTCAGCATTCTACCACTCGATAAGCTACATAAATACCGTCCGGCCGCCGCATTTCAACTGTCGGCAGCTAATAATTCTGCGATTGCGACTTATGGAGTACAGCATTTGGAACTAGACAGACTGAGACGTTCTTTGGTGTGGAACTTCATAGTCGCACATGTGATGGAGCTTATCATCGGCGTAGACCTCTTGGCGCATTACCGCCTGATGCCTGACGTCGCCAACGCTTGGCTGCTGGACACAGCCACAGGGCTGTCCACCACTGGATTCTGGCGCCACTCTGCAACTTGCGAGACCGAGGCGATCCAGGTTGCGGACGACAGGTACTCTAAGCTGCTAGCGCCGTTCCCTGCTCTCACGAGGCCTCCAGGGGCCAACAAAAGTTACGTCATGATACAGTTGTCGTTGTTGTGTTCTTCAATCCAGAGACTGATTTGATGCAGCTCTCCATGCTACTCTATCCTATGCAAGCTTCTTCATCAGTAAGTGGCTCGAAACAGCATATCCAGACACTCCGGGATGATGATGGCATTGAAACAGAGGATGACACGCGTAAAGCTGAAATACTAAACACCTTTTTCCAAAGCTATTTCACAGAGGAAGGCCGCACTGCAGTTCCTTCTCTAAATCCTCGCACAAACGAAAAAATGGCTGACATCGAAATAAGTGTCCAAGGAATAGAAAAGCAACTGGAATCACTCAACAGAGGAAAGTCCACTGGACCTGACGGGATACCAATTCGATTCTACACAGAGTACGCGAAAGAACTTGCCCCCCTTCTAACAGCCATGTACCGCAAGTCTCTAGAGGAACGGAGGGTTCCAAATGATTGGAAAAGAGCACAGGTAGTCCCAGTCTTCAAGAAGGGTCGTCGAGCAGATGCGCAAAACTATAGACCTATATCTCTGACGTCGATCTGTTGTAGAATTTTAGAACATGTTTTTTGCTCGAGTATCATGTCGTTTTCGGAAACCCAGAATCTACTATGTAGGAATCAACATGGATTCCGGAAACAGCGATCGTGTGAGACCCAACTCGCTTTATTTGTTCATGAGACCCAGAAAATATTAGATACAGGCTCCCAGGTAGATGTTATTTTTCTTGACTTCCGGAAGGCGTTCGATACAGTTCCGCACTGTCGCCTGATAAACAAAGTAAGAGCCTACAGAATATCAGACCAGCTGTATGGCTGGATTGAAGAGTTTTTAGCAAACAGAACACAGCATGTTGTTATCAATGGAGAGACGTCTACAGACGTTAAAGTAACCTCTGGCGTGCCACAGGGGAGTGTTATGGGACCATTGCTTTTCACAATATATATAAATGACCTAGTAGATAGTGTCGGAAGTTCCATGCGGCTTTTCGCGGATGATGCTGTAATATAAAGAGAAGTTGCAGCATCAGAAAATTGTAGCGAAATGCAGGAAGATCTGCAGCGGATAGGCACTTGGTGCAGGGAGTGGCAACTGTCCCTTAACATAGACAAATGTAATGTATTGCGAATACATAGAAAGAAGGATCCTTTATTGTATGATTATATGATAGCGGAACAAACACCGGTAGCAGTTACTTCTGTAAAATATCTGGGAGTATGCGTGCGGAACGATTTGAAGTGGAATGATCATATAAAATTAATTGTTGGTAAGGCGGGTACCAGGTTGAGATTCATTGGGAGAGTGCTTAGAAAATGTAGTCCACCAACAAAGGAGGTGGCTTACAAAACACTCGTTCGACCTATACTTGAGTATTGCTCATCAGTGTGGGATCCGTACCAGATCGGGTTGACGGAGGAGATAGAGAAGATCCAAAGAAGAGCGGCGCGTTTCGTCACAGGGTTATTTGGTAACCGTGATAGCGTTACGGAGATGTTTAATAAACTCAAGTGGCAGACTCTGCAAGAGAGGCGCTCTGCATCGCGGTGTAGCTTGCTCGCCAGGTTTCGAGAGGGTGCGTTTCTGGATGAGGTATCGAATATATTGCTTCCCCCTACTTATACCTCCCGAGGAGATCACGAATGTAAAATTAGAGAGATTAGAGCGCGCACGGAGGCTTTCAGACAGTCGTTCTTCCCGCGAACCATACGCGACTGGAACAGGAAAGGGAGGTAACGACAGTGGCACGTAAAGTGCCCTCCACCACACACTGTTGGGTGGCTTGCGGAGAATAAATGTAGATGTAGATGTAGATGTAGATCTCCCAGTACCTACTGCAGCCTACATCCTTCTGAATCTGCTTAGTGTATTCATCTCTTGAGCTCCCTATACGATTTTTACCCTCCACGCTGCCCTCCAATACTAAATTGGTGATCCCTTGATGCCTCAGAATATGTCCTACCAACCGATCCCTTCTTCTAGTCAAGTAGTGCCACAAATTTCTCTTCTCCCCAATTCTATTCAGTATCTCCTCATTAGTTATGTGATCTATCCATCTAATCTTCAGCATTCTTCTATAGCACCACATTTCGAAAGCTTCTATTCTCTTCTTGTCTAAAATATTTATCGTCCACGTTTCACTTCCATACATGGCTACACTCCTTACAAATACTTTCAGAAACGACTTCCTGACACTTAAATCTATACTCGAGATTAACAAATTTCTCTTCTTCGGAAACGCTTTCCTGGCCATTGTCATTCTACATTTTATACCCTCTCTACTTCGACCATCATCAGTCATTTTGTTCCCCAAATAGCAAAACTCATTTACTACTTTAAGCGTCTCATATCCTAATCTAATTCCCTCAGCATCACCCGATTTAATTCGACTACATTCCACTATACTCGTTTTGCTTTTGTTGATGTTCATCTTATATCCTCCTTTCAAGACACTCTCCATTCCGTTCAGCTGCTCTTCCGCGTCCTTTGCTGTCTCTGACAGAATTACAATGCCACCGGAGAACCTCAAAGTTTTTATTTCTTCTCCACGGATTTTAATTCCTACTCCGAATTTTTCTTTTGTTTCCCTTACTGCATGCTCAATATACAGATTGAATAACATCGAGGAGTGCCTACAACCCTGTCTTACTCCCTTCCCAACCACTGCTTCCCTTTCATGCCCCTCGACTCTTATAACTGCCATCTGGTTTCTGTACAAATTGTAAATAATAAGTAACTAATTGTAAATAACTCTGAGAGCATCGAAAACTTATAACTCTACCGAGTTCCTACCACCAACTGTCACCATACTATAGCCCGCTTTCACATAAGACGCCGCTTCCGCGCATAGAGGCGGAGCGATAGGGAGGCGTTGATGGGATGAGGTTTGCGCATGTGTGGCGGCAGAGGGCGGGCAAACAAGAGTCCGTGTTGCCGAACTCTGTTGCTGCGGGCAACCATGATGTTCACTTGCTTTGGTACATCGTATCACACGTCCAAATCTATGTGAGAGTAATACATTTTAAAACCGATTTCGATCATTCGTCTACATGAGAGAAATCTTACTTTTGAGTCTTAAGGTTGTGTCCACTGCTCCACAGCAATTGTCTGTGTGACGTCGGAAGGCGAGAACAGCTGATACAGCTTTGTTAAGACGTCAAGAGCAATTTTTCTCAAAACGACAACTGTCTAACCACAAGATCATCGAAAATAGTTGCAATAATTGCTATTTATTACGATTTGGACTGTGTTATAAGTAAAAATGTAATACGTTACAAAATAAACTTCATATTTGTTTGACAATTGCTTCTACTCCATATAATTTTTAAATGTGTGTAACGCGCGTAAGTGGGTGTGTTTCATTGCTGTTCTGTGTAAACCACTATGCGTAAAAAAGAATTGCTGGTTGCAAACACTAGTGCAAATAACTATCGTAAAAATTGTCATTATGTTATATTTTTCGGTGTCAACAGGCATTATGAGTTTGAACTAACTTGTTCGATATTACAGTGGGAGAACGCATTTGTGATCCATTGAACAAGCTAACAATTAACCATCTGTGAATAACTCGATGGGATGCTGATCGATGACGTCGAAAACCACCGATATCTCGACAGGTAGCCTTCCCTTTCATTTTAAGGCGTTTTCCAATTCGTGCCATGAAAATGGCAGAGGTTTACGTGCCGAAATAGTGGAGTTTTTGACGAATTTTTTCTAGCCGCGTTCTCGCAAGTAATACAATAGGCTGGGAAAAGCTTAACTTCTCCTTGGGTAATGTGTTGAACAATATAGTCTGAATACTTCACAGGCTACATATTCCCAGCCAATAAAAGACAGGGAGGTCCCATGTACAATGTATGCAATATGTTGACAAAAACGTTTTTAAACACTGAGTCTTTAAAACCAAGAAAGATCATTACTTTGTTTCAAAGTCTACACCGCAATACCATCTACTATCTGAGTCCATGTCCGAAACATCTGATTGTAAAATTAGGATGATACATTCAAGACTTTACCCATCTTTACCTCCCTGTGAAAGTGTTATTTCTGAAACTTTTCAGCGTGACACAGGCAGTGTGCTCACGCTGAAGGGAGATGCTGTCTATTTCTTTATGCTCAAGCCTTTCAGTGTCTGTTATCTTGAATGTTTCTTTTTTTCCACATAGCTTGTAACCTGTGTGCAACTTAAATCTATCGGTTTATGCTGACAGTAATATGTGAGTAAACGCAAAACTGTGTGACCACATTCACATGCAAAAAGTCAAATTTATACATTCTGTCGCGAGACTTTTATAAATTAAGGAGCTGCAAGAGTCCAGAACGAGTCTGGCTTATATTGTCCGGTATATTTTTATTTTTCAGCCAGAGCACAATACCCCCTTTCCTTGTGTTCGTACTTATCTCTTTAACAGCTGAATGATAACTGGCACGGTAATTACAATGACCGGATGGCAAGAATTGTTCAGTGAATCACTTCTTGAAAGTGACGGCGTTTATTTCCAAATGATAGTCACTACTGTTTTTCTTACATCTAAATACAAGTTTACTCTCAGGAACCAAATCAGAAGAAGAACCAGCATGCAGAATAAGTATCAGAGAACTTTTTCCTAAGGGAACTTTAAAACCGCCAATACCATCACTCATTTTCCAGCAGGTATTCGTGGAATGATTCTGATTCACCCATGTTTCATCAAGTAACTGTAGAACTACCTCTTCCTTTTGTATCGTTTATGTTTATAAAGGACGTGCTTTCTGCTGCTTCTATGCCACTTCTTTCAATTAAAAACTCTCTGCTTAACATGTTTAAAACCAATGTATTTATAACTCTTAACATTGACGAAGCGATACATTTGAAGCCAATTTGATCACGTGTAATTGCACAAGGTTTTGTGATGTTGGGTATTCCCTTCTTATATGCATTTCAAACACAGAGCGCGTTGTCAAAACCATCTATTTGTGTTACAGGTTTCTTGCAATTTCGATGATGTTCAGGCGCACGAAAACAAAATTTCCTGAGTTTTCTACAGCTCCGTCGCTTTTGGTTACTGCTCTCTGTACAGCTCCGTCACTTTTGTTTACTATTCTCTGTACAGTTCTCTTGACGACACGTGCTTCTGCAGTTCGTTCTTGAGTCTTGAAAATGTCAGAAATAGAAGTATGTGTTTCAGATTTGCACCGTCAACCTGTTTCTCCACCGTTCCCCTCTCGAACAGTGCCAGGAAACACGAACGCTTTTATCTTTCCTTGTGAACTCTAATTTCTCTTATTTTATTATGATGAACATTCCTCCCTATGTAGGTGAGCGCCAACAAAGTATTTTCACACTCTGAGCGGAAAGTTGGAGACTGAAATTTCATGAGAAAATCCTGCCACAACGGAAAACGCCATTGTTTAGATGACTGCCACCACAATTCGCGTATCATATCCGTGGCAGTCTCTCCCCTATTTCGCGAAAATACAAAACGAGCTGCGCTTCTTTGAACTTTCTCTATCAATTCTAACTGCAGTGGATCCCACACCTGACAGCAATACACCAGAAGAAGGCGGAAAAGCATAGTGTAAGCAGTCTCTTTAGAGGACCTGTTGCATTTTCTAAGTGTTGTACCAATAAATCGAAGTCTTTGGCTTGCTTTCCACATTACGTTATCCATGTGATAGTTGCATTTTAAGTTATTCGTATTGTAATTCGTAAGTGTTTAGCTGACTTTTCAGCCTTTAGAATCGCGTGTTTTATCCTGTAAACCGAATTTAGTGGATTCCTTTTAGTAATCATGCGGATGACTTCAGACTTTTCATTATTTAGAGTCAGTTGCCACTTTTCTCACTACACAGATATCTAATCGTTTTCTAACTTGTTTTAATCTCTGATGACTTTATAAGACAGTAAATCACAGCATCATCTGCAAACAGTTTAAGAGGGCTGCTCATATTGTCTCCGAAATCGTTTATTAGATCAGGAACAGAGGAACGCCTATAACATTTGCTTGCAAATGCCAGATATCACTTCTTTTTACTCGATGATTTTCTGTGGATTACTACAAAAAAAAAAAAAAAAAATGGTTCAAATGGCTCGGAGGACTATAGGACTTAACTTCTGAGGTCAAAAGTCCCCTAGAACTTAAAACTACTTAAACCTAACAAACCTCTGGAGATCACACACATCCATGCCCGAGGCAGGATTCGAACCTGCGACAGTAGCCGTCGCACGGTTCCGGACTGAAGCGCGTAGAGCTGCTCGACCACCGCGGCCGGCTCGATTACTACATACAGTGCTCTTTCTGACAGGAAAGCACGAAACCAGTCGCACGACTAAGACGATACGCCATAGGCACGCAACTGAATTAAATTGCTTGTGAGGAGATTCACGTAGGAGAGAGGTTCTCGGAGTCCAGTTTGTGACTCGCGTCTAGCTGCTCGGAAAGAGAACGAATCTTATTCGTTACTAGCAGATGCGCAGGACGGCTGAAAATAGGGCCCCCTTCCAACATGATGCGAGCTATAACAGAGAAGTTAATAATACAACATATTCTGAAAAATCACTTTAAATCATGATCACACTATAACCGTCTACCACAGTTGCATCCCATATGCACCTTCAATGATGTGAGACGACAAATTAGCAGTTTTAGATGTTTCCATCCTGTCTTGACATCAAATCACTTGAATCTTGCGCCAAACAGTGTTGTCTCATCGTTCATCTGCACGGAGAGCGATTAAGGTGGCAGACGCGGTGCAATTATGTAGGTATTTTTATTTCAATGGGATATGTCATACGGAAGAAATCTGCATATAATTTGAACGGTACAGTTTTCACAAAGAAATCATGGCTACTGCTTTTTATGAAATGTCAGTGAGAACGAGCAAAGAGGCAATGTCAGGGTGGCAGCAGTGTATAGAAACAGAATAACAGCGCAAAGCCGCAAACAGTTTGAAGTGGTGGGTCGTTTGAGGTTAATTTTTGTCATGTCTCATAAAGAAGAGTTGGCTCAGGATGTTAGGAAGCTGGTGAAACAGCTAACTGGTTTCGAAGTAAGCCAATATTTTGTAATCTATATGCCATCGGGAAAAAACAGAAAATCTCTAGAAGCAGATAACCGATGAATGACATTTGCTTTTGTTAATGTTGCAGGATGATGATGAGAACCTTAGACAGTGCGAAAGTTATGCATTATCAAATATTTTGTATCATCGCTGCGTGTCTGTCGAAGGGCAAAAAGTTCGTAAAGCTATGGATGGGATAGTGACGAAATTTTTTGTACATGGCCATTTGCAAGCTTCTAAAAGATTGTCGGAGCTTTTTGAAAAGTTCTTAACAGATGAGAAATTTGAAGATCCATCCCACGTAAGCATTAGTTCCTGATGCCTTAGGTAAAACGTGAACATATGTGGTCAGACTTGTTTTACGTTTCAGTGCGACGAGCGATGGTCAATGTTATGGCTCTTGCTGTGTTTGGCAAACAGACCAACCAATAAAATTCAACCTAATGAAACGCCAGAACCCGTCAAAGAAAAGAATGGTGACGAGAACTTCGATTGGGGAGCATATTTAATGGATGGAGTTGCTCCGTTTAGTAGACCGTACAAGGATGATTCAGATGTAAGTATGTGCATAGTTTTAGCTGTTTATATTATTAACTATGTTGTGTAAAAAAAAACTCTGTTACTGTAGTGCTGCGTCGTTCATATATTAGTGATGTTGTATACTTAATGTGCCCCTTCCATTATACCTGTGTAAGTAGTTTATTGAGAAGTAATATATGTCCATGTTAGAAAAGTGCTGTAGTTTCTCTGTGAGTAGAGATAATCTTCTGGGGAACAGAAGTGGTTTTAAAATTACTCATGTATGGGGTTTCCCAAGGCTCAGTGTTGTGCCAACTATTGTTACTCATATTTGTAAATGATTTCCCATCCAATATACAAGAGGCTGAATTAGTTCTTTCTACAGATGACACTAGTATTTTAATCAATGCCAGCATACAAACATTGACAAAAGAAGTGGTAAACAATGTTCTTAAAACTATCATTGACTGGTTTTCCACAAATTGTCTCACTGTCAAGTTTGAAAAGCAACAACATATTGGAGTTATGCACATCTAGGGGTACTACACCACTGAGTGTAACCCAAGGTGAGAATATAATAAGTGGGGGGGGGGGGGGGGGGACGACGACGACGACGACTTCAGAAGTCTTAGAGGTTCATATTTATGACAATTTAAACTGGAAAAGACAACTTAGTTCAGCCTCATTGGCATTTAGAATCATTGCGAATCGTGGGCAGAGACAAATGAATAAGTTGACATATTTTGCGTATTTGCATTTGGTAATGAAATGTGGGATAATGTTCTGGGGTTAACTCATCTTTACGTAAGAAAGTGAATCATTCCATGTCAAATCAGCACAATGATTTTATTTCTCATCTCAGATTTTGATGAAACTTGGCATAGAGGTAGTGTACATGTAGAAAATGGAAAATACCCGATTTTATTAACATGCAACAACCCATTTTGAAAATACAGCAATGTGAAATTGTCAGAAACCTCCTAACAGCACCGAACTGCCATACTAATTAAACTAATGAGATAGATGTCATTTTGCAGTATTTTCTGTGAGATTTGCTATAATATGCAACACAGTATGGAGTTGAAATGAATTTTTTTTCAAATTTAAATGAAAATATAAATTTTTAATTTGATTATAAAAAGCACATCTTTAAAATTTTTCAAATTTGTATAGCCTGCAAAACTTAACATTATTGTTAACTAATTCCCGAAGTGTGAAAGTGGGAGTGTCGCAGGTACACACCGTTGTATAACTTAAGAAATGCATCTTTCACTAATAAAACACATTTTTGTAAAATTTACGGATTTAAATGGAAACGTGCATAACTTCATCCGTAGTATATCTATGTAAGGTAACACATTCAAATTTACTGTTAACACATACATTTAGAATGTCACTTGCGAAAGCTGATACAAACAACGCGAATGTTAAGATTACACTTCCTTTTAAATATACCGCATTTGTTTGTACAGCTTCATCACCACCAGGAATCTTAATGTTATTTACAAGTACCCATAGGATGTTAGGTTATCTGGGGTATGCTTGAGAGAGTGATGGGCCAGCTAGGTGAAGGAAGTAACTTTAAGTTAAAGACCTTAATGTTTTGTTGAAACATAAGCTAGACACCTTTTCCTGATTGGGGAGCATATTTTAATGGATGGAGCTCTGGTGCAGACTGCACATAGTTAAATATTGGGCTCGTGAAGATAAGTAGTTAATTCTATAAAAACTGTCAATTAAGTTAATACTACACCACAAGGAAGTTAGTCTGTTTCATATTATCTTTTGGAGGTTTTACTCATTGCAAAGTATTACTAAAAGAAAAGGCAACCTAAGGGCTGTCTTCTGCATACTTTTGACGTAGGTTTACATACAAATTTAAGACATTTGCTTAAGTATTAAGTGAAGAATTTAGGTTGTTTTCATTAGACATATGTTTAGTAGTCCCATACTTACTCAAGGAATTAAAGATTTTAAGTTGTCCCTTTTATTTCCTTTCAAAATGTGTAAAGTACATATAGTGCATACGAGATCTTAGGTCTAATTTTTCAGATATACAAGTTTTGATTTTTAACCTTAGTATAAGTGCATTACGTTACTACAGTAATAGTATATGCATATATTATCGTTCCATGCTAACTTTAGCGACTCTTGTGATCTGTAGTTAGTAAAATATTACTTTTATTGTCCAGATAAATTTTGTAAAAATATTGTAAACAGCCATGAGCGAGAAGTGTTTGATTTGCCATAGGAAAGTTAGTTCTGGAGATCTGTGCAGCTGTCTGGTGTAGTGACATGGGAATTGGGGAAGTAAATGGGTCTCTTCCATGGTATTGCAGAGTATGTTCAAGGGATAGTAAAATAGCTGAATAGGAAGGGAAGATTAGAGCTCTTAAGGCTGAACTGGATAGTGCTAAAGAGGAACTGATGAAATCAAGGGAGCAGAAGGGTGAAGGCAGGTGGGAGGAAAGTTATGTTGTTAAGTTGTAGCCATATCTTGCAGGAAAAATTAGGTGACAGGTACCTGGTCACATGTATTTTCAAGCCCAGTGCATGTCTTAGCCAAGTGATAGAGGATGTAGTATCATCGTGCAAGGGTTCCACAAACCAGGATTGTGTTGTGGTAGTAGGTGGAGTGGGAAACAGTATTGATAGGGATCAGGGCTACAATATTCAATGTGACATGGTAAAAACAGCAGCTGCAATGAATGATGCAAATGTTGGCTTGATTATTGCTTTCATGTGCTATGATTGGCCCCAGTTGAACAGCTTTGTCAGGAGTCTGCTTCAGGCGGCTACTTTGTCAGGCATATGTTTGGTTCCTGTTGATGGTATTGGTAGATGGGACTTCACAAGACATGGCCTGCATCTCAGTAGGAAAGGGAAGGGTAAATTAGTTGGAAGGATGGCAAAATCTTTAAGGTGGAAAGGGGGGGGGGGGGGAGGCGGGCACTGAAACTCATGGGAGTATATCTTTTTTAGGCTAAGATCAGTGTCCAATGATCCACCATTGATTGAAATCAAGCTCAATGAGAAGCTCAGAGAGGCAGGTACTAGAGATGTTAAAATATCACAAGATTTTCATAACAGTACAGTGAAAAATAATGTTCATATGTCACAAGATTCTTGTAAAGGCACAGTGAAAAATAATGTTGGTATATTGCATCAGAATATCAAGGGATTAGAAAAACAGAATAGATGAGCTTGTTTGTTTCGAACATTTAGAAACTGAGGTTGGAAGAGAGGTACCATGAACATCATATAGTCACAGGTATGGAAATGGTAGATGTAGATGGGTATAAGATTGCAGCATATGTAAGTAGAGACACTAGGGGGAGAGGAGGAGTTGCCATATCTATTAAAGTCTGTCATAGTGTGAAAAATTAGGGAACTAAAAAAAAAAATGTGTAGAGGAACATATAGAAGCATTTGCTTGTGAGCTTAAACTAAATAATGGTACTTTTATAATTGTAGCCATGTATAGGTCCCATTGGGAAATTGTCAGCTGTTTTTGAAAAACTTGGGTTCTTTGTTGTGCTATCTGTCAGACACAGGGAAGCAAATTATTGTTTGTGTGGATTTCAATGTAGATTTTTCTAAAAGAGTCAGATAGAAAGCTTAACCTTGAAGTATTACTTGATTCTTTCAGTTTGACGTCAATTATTGATGTGTGGTACAGGAAAGCAGCAAACTGATGGATAATGTTTTTATAGACAAAGGTAAATTTAACTGGATAAAAACTTTTCCTGTTAAGAATGGTATGTTTGATCATGATGCACGGGTAGTTACAGTATATGACATAACTCCAGACAGTCATGCAAAACAGTCCTCCAAAATAAGTGTTCAATTAACAGTTTAACAATTCAAAATTTTAGGGAAAGCTTGCAACAGTTAGACTGGGATGAGACGTACAGGGAATCTGATGCTAATTTAAAATTTAACCTATTTCATGATACCTTTGTGAGTATATTTGAAAACAGTTTCCCTAAGAAAACAGTGCAATATAATTGTAAGAAACCACCTAAAAAGCCATGGCTTTCTAAAAGGATAAAAATATCTTGTAAACAGGAAAGGGTAATTTATCTTACAGCTAGGAGGAGTAATGATTCAGAAACAGTGAAACATTATAAAAACTACTGCACTGTATTAAGAACAGTTACTAAAAAGTCTGAGATTAGTACGTCTGGTAATAAAATTAAAACAATTTGGAATATTGTTAAAAGGGACACAGGGCAACTTAGAGCACAAGAGGGCTGTATTTCTATCAAACTCAGTGAAAAGTGGGCTGTACATTGAAGATGTGGGTCTTACGGGGAGTGTGCCAGAGATAAGTCCCTGCAGTCGCACAATCCTCCGTGTTCTTGATGGCTCAGATGGATAGAGCAGGTGATCCCGGGTTTGAGTCCTGGTTGGGGTACACATTTTCCACTGTCCCCGATGGTATTTATCGACGCCTGTCAGCAGCTGAAAGGTCTGAATTCATTGCAGTTTTTACCTTTGAGAGCTGCAAGATCACCAGTGGTATATGTTCTTTCGGAAATACCATCTTTATACCATGAAAAATTCGGTAGCAAGAAGTCTGAAGTAGAAAACACTCTTAATAATAGTTTTTTTAAGTGTTGTAATGAAAATAGGATCCAGCTATTATTAGAAAATGCGAGGCAGTATATAAAAGAGGCAATACCTATGCAGTTTGATAAAACTGAAATTCAAACCACCTCTCCTACTGAAATTAGGAAAATAATAAATTCACTTCAAAGTAAAAGCTCACATGGAATTGGTGGCAGATCAGATCAGATCAGAGAACTAAAAGCTTGTTGCCAACAGATAAGTAGGATTCTCAGCCACATATGTAATAGCTCACTAAAACAGGTCATTTTTTCCAGATGGACTGAAATACGCTGTTTTTAAACCATTGCATAAAAAGGGAGATTGGTCTGATGCTGACAACTACCACTCAATCATGCTTCTGACAGCTTTATCCAAAATTTTTGAAAAAGTGATATAATCAATAGTAGATTCACATATTTGTCAAAATGAAGTACAAACAAAATGTCAGTGTGGTTTTCAGAAAGGCTTTTCTACAGAAAATGCTATTTATGATTTCACTGATCAGATATTAAATGCATTGAATAACAGAACATTACCCATTCTGGAAACATCCCGTAGGCTGTGTCTAAGCCATGTCTCTGCAATATCCTTTCTTCCAGGAGCGCGTTCTGCAAGGTATGCAGGAGAGCTTCTGCGAAGTTTGGAAGGTAGGAGAAGAGGTACTGGCGGAATTAAAGCTATGAGGATGGGTCGTGAGTTGTGCTTGGGTAGCTCAGTTGGTAGAGCACTTGCCCGCGAAAGGCAAAGGTCCTGAGTTCGAGTCTTGGTCCGGCACACAGTTTTAATCCGTCAGGAAGTTTCATATCATTGCACACTCCGCTGCAGAGTGAAAATTTCATTCAGGAAGAATGGTTGTTTGAATGCCTCTGTGTGTGCAGTTGTCAGTTGTTATTGTAATCTTATAATCAAGATCACTATGTGAACAATATGTAGGGCATTGTATATCCCTAGAGTAATCATTTAAAGTCAGTTCTTGAAACGTCCCCCCCCCCCCCCCCCCCCCCCCCCCCCCCCCGCCTCTCCCTCCCCCGGTAGCTGAGTAGCTGAGTGGCGTCAAATCAAAAGGCTTGCACCCGGCGAACGGTCAACCAGACGTAAGGCCCTAGTCACATGACATTTATTTTTAGTTCTTGAAATTTTATTAATAGACTTCCTCGGGATAGTTTGTCTGTCTACAAGAGTTAGCCAGTTAAGTTCCTTCAGTATCTCTGTGACACTCTCCCATAGATTAAACAAACCTGTGACCATTCGTACTGCCGTTCTCTGTATATGTTCAATATCCTGTTAGTCCCACTTGAGCAGTATTCTAGAATGCGTTGCACGAGTCTATTTCCCCAGTATTCTATCAATAAACCGAAGTCTACCACCTGCTCTACTCATGACTGAACCTGTGAGATCATTCATATCCCTACATACCCAGGTATTTGTATGAGTTGGCAGATTCAAACAGTGACTCATTGATATTATAATCATAGTATATTATATTTTTTTGTTTTGTGAAGTGCAAAATTTTATATTTCTGAACATTTAGAGCAAGTTGCCAATCTCTGTACCACATTGAAATCTTGTTAAGATATATCTGAATATTTATGGAGCTTCTCTCAGACAGTACTTCATTATAGATAACTGCATCTGCCTAATTTTATTATTAATGTTGTCTGCAAGGTCATTATCATACAACATGAACAGAAAGGGGCCCCAACACACTTCTCTGGGGCAAACCCGAAGTTACTTTTATATTTGATGACGACTCTCCATCCAAGGTCACATGTGGTGTTCTCCCTACCAAAAAGCCTCAATCCAGTCACCAATATCACTTGATAGCTCATATGATTGTACTTTTGACAATAAATGTAGGTATGATACTGAGTCAAATGCTTTTTGGAAATCAAGAAACACTGCATCTACCTGGTTACCTTGATCCAAAGAATCAATAATAAATAAATAATAGTAAAAAATAAATGTCGTGAGAGAAAAGTGTGAGTTGGGTTTCACATGATTGATGTTTTCAAAATCCCTGCTGGTTGGCATAGAGGAGGTCATTCTGTTCAAGACCCCTCACTATGTTTGAGCCTCAGAATATGTCCTAAGATTCTACAGCAAATCAGTTCCAAGGATGCTGGATGGTAGTTTTGTGGATCACTTCAACTACCCTTCTTGTAGACGGGTGCGACCTGTGCCTCTTTCCAAGAACTGGGCAAGGTTTTTTGTTTGAGGGATTTACGATAGAATATAGTTAGAAGAGGGACTAACTCAGCTGCAATTTCAGTACAGAAGCTGACAGGGATTCCATTGGGGTCCGGAGCTTTGTTCAGTTTGAAAGATTTAAACTCTTTCTCAACACAGCTGACATTAAAACTTATTCGGCTCATTTGTTCAGCGGTACGAGGATTATATTAGGGCAGCTGTCCTGCGTTTTCCTTTGTAAAGAAATATTTGAAAACAGAGTTAAGCATTTCAGCTTTTGCTTTGTTAGTCTGTTTCAGGTCCTGTCTCATTCGCTAGGGACTAGAAACTAAAAGCCTTTATGTACGACCAGAATGGCTTTGGATTATGTGAAATGTCATTTGACAATATTCTGCTATGGTAGTCGTTGAAGGCATCATGCATTGATCTCTTGACAGCCAAATGCATTTAATTCAGCATCTCTCTGTCATTAGCCTTATGCTTTGTTTTACAACTATTATGCAGCAAATTCTACTTCTTTAGAAGTTTCTGTACAGTGACCGTGTACCATGGAGGTTCCCTCCCGTTATGAACTGCCCTACTGGGTACATATCTATCCAGTAGGTGGTCAGTTATTCTTTTAAACTTGTGCCAGTGTTCCTCTGCATACTCCTTACCTGTGCTGAAATTTTCAGGTTTCTCATTCAGATATGGCATTACTAATTTTTTTATGTAGTTTACTGAACATATCTATCTTTCTGCTTGTTTTAATTGTCCATTGTACTTTGTTAACCATTGTTACCACCGCCACTTCATGGTCACTGATACCAGTTTTGACGGGGAAATTCTCAAATACGCCAGGTCTGTTTGTTGCCATTAGATTCAATATATTGACACGTAGAGGAAGGTGTAAGTAGATGAATGGCAAACACTAACTTCACTTAACAAAAGTTTATTCAGCACTTGACATACAAGAGTGCGGAGTGAACTGCCTCTGGGCAGAACACATACGGTATATATACAACTACAGAACATTCCATTACAATGATTCTTGCCATTTGTGTATACTTCTAGCATGTACTCGAACCAAATACAGAAATTAAAATGTTTCATTTCAGGTGAGTTTTGAACTCACGACCCTCTATGCAACAATCCATTATCATAACTACTATAATACAGCGACTGCGCTACTCAGCTTCTTCTGCGACATTGCTCCCTCCTTAAGAGAACAGCGTCTTGGTGTTACATCCTCCTAGTCCAGGAACGAGTCATCTGTCCTGCATACTCCAACTCCTGATGACTGAAGTTCGCCATGGTGGTGCTCTTTTTAGAACTTCCCTTGCTGCTACATTCTTCAGTACCTTTCCGCTTGTTGCATGTCGCTGGAGCTTCAAATTTACCCTGGGTTGCAGGATCCTTATAGGGCTTCATTCGAAGGACGTGGACCGTACCTCTGATCGTCTTCTGTTGGGGTCGAAATCTTCAACTTCATAAGTAACATCAGACAACTGTCTTACAACCTTATAAGGTCCAAAGTAGCACCTGAGGAGCTTCTCGGAGAGACCAACCTTCCGAACAGGAGTGAAGATCCAGACGAGGTCACCAGGCGGGTAGACAACAGAACGGTGGCTCGCATCATGCCTTCGGCGATCGTTTTCTTGAGCTTTCAGCATGCGGAGTCAAGCTAACTGCCGATCTTCCTCAGCTCTGGTTAACACTTGGCCAATGTAGTCCACATCATCAGGATGTAACAAAAACACAGTGTCCATCGTCGTCGGCGCTGCCTGACGCCCATGCACCAGGAAAAACGGCAAAAATCCTGTGGTGTCTTGTTTGGCAGTGTGTAGGCAAACGTCATGAAAGGTAGCACCTCATCCCAGTTGCTCTGCTCAACATTGACGAACATTGATAGCATATCGGCCAAGGTCTTATTAAGGCGTTCAGTAAGCCCATTAGTTTGCGGATGGTAGGCAGTCGTCATGTGATGAGTAATGTTGCACCAGCGGTTTATCTCTGTCACAAGATTTGATTGAAAAACTTTCCCTTGATCCGTTGGCTTTTGTAATTGCATGGCTTGTCAGATAATCAGTGCAAACAATAATCCATCTATTGCCACTAGCAGACACTGGAAATTGTTAGTCGGCCAGGTGGTTTCTGAGGAACTGCCTTTCTCCTCTGGCACTCTCGACAGTGCGACGCATAATGGCGAACACTCCTAAATAAACCTGGCCAGAAAAATCTCTTATGGATCCTATCGCATGTCTTAACAAATCCTAAATGTCCAGCCTCAGATGTGTCATGGAATTTCTATAGAACATGTAAGTGCATGTGTTTAGGAATCATTGGTAGCCACCTATTTCCAAATGGATCAAAGTTTTTCTTGCAAAGTGATCCATTAACTACCTTAAACTGTCCTTTCACATCCTCTCACTGATTTAAGGCAAGCATAATTTGAGATCTCTTGGCATCCTTCATCTGCTCATCAGAGAGATCCTGGAGTGCAGCGAAACAGTCACTCTCTTGATGGTCTTGCACAGGGTTTCTTGAGAGACAGTCGGCTTATTGGCGTTTTCTTCCACTTTTGTACACTATGGTAATGTCATACTCTTGAAGATGTAGTGCCCACCTGGTGAGTCGTCCTGTTGGTTCCTTAAGACCTGTCAACCAACAAAGTGAATGATGGTCTGTAACAACTGTGAATGGCCTTCCATAGAGATACTGTCAAAATTTGCACATGGCCCAGATCACAGCAAGACATTCTCTTTCTGTAGTTGAGTAGTTTCTCTCACCCCCATGCGGGTCCGGGGATTAGAATAGGCTGTTTGTCAGTCACTCCGCGGCTGGCGCGCTGCCAAGATTGCGTAGCACCGCCTTATCGGCGGGGTCAAAGGTCAAGCGCTCAGAGAGCTGACGTAACATGCTGTTGCATACTCTATGTCGACAGATTCTAGATGTACCCTTGTCCGTTTTTAAGCTACGCTACAGATCACTTTATTTGTGAAAATACATTGTACAATCTCCTACAAATTTAACATATTCACAGGTACCTTTACCTTTAATCCATATAAATACAGTTTCATTAACTGATATCTTACGTCTACTACGTGTATACAAGGAGAAAGGTGAGGGTGACATACATGTTGATTTGCCGAAGTCTTTATTTGCATTTTCTGTAACATGATATGTCCGATAGGCTATAATGTCACGATCGACGAAGCTCTCCAGTCCAGATACATTAGGTACGCCTGTACCACCACGTACAATAGCCACTGCCTGTCGTAAGAGGCGACTAAAAGGAGTCCCTCCCCCTCAAGGGGGTAGTTAGCGCCTGCGTCTGGAGAGGGACGGTTCCACGACCTATATTTGCGGTCATTTTGGTTTTTCACTTCTTCTTGTATCTTCCTTCCTTTGGTTGGTTCCTTTCTTTGTTCTTCTCCATCTCACTGTCTTCCTTACTCGTTCCATTGCCTTCTTCTCCTTGCCTTATTCTCCTTGCCTTCTTCTCCTTGCCTTCTTCTCCTTGCCTTCTTCTCCTTGCCTTCTTCTCCTTGCCTTCTTCTCCTTGCCTTCTTCTCCTTGCCTTCTTCTCCTTGCCTTCTTCTCCTTGCCTTCTTCTCCTTGCCTTCTTCTCCTTGCCTTCTTCTCCTTGCCTTCTTCTCCTTGCCTTCTTCTCCTTGCCTTCTCTGGTCTCCGCCTCGGCGTTTGAGACAGTCTGTCCTCTCTCTCTTCTTTTTCCTCTTCTTCCTTCCTCCCTGTGCGTGCCTGAAAGCCGACCCACGCGTACGCACGCGTAGCCGGTGACGGGGTAACGCATAATTCCCTGCCCTGGGTAGACAAGTAAGGCACGTACGTACCCCCTGGTAAAGGCCAGGCCCAGGGAGGGGTGATTGCCTGAGCTGATACCTTCTGACCATTCCGATTGGTCCCTCCGTCTGTTTCTCGGGAGGTGTGACCTGAGGTGTAAACATTCACCTAAGGCGGGAGTGCCCTCTGAGAGGGTCCCCACAAGGAAGGAGCGCGCCATCGGAGACACTGGCAATCATGGGGGATTCCTCCGCAATGGATTTCTCTTCTTCTTCTTCTCTCTCGACTTCTGCCCATAAATGGAAATTTGACCAGCCACCAGTGACAAAAGTCCTACCGCCTGCCCCACAGTTCCTCGTAGTTTCTCGATCTGAGGACGGCAAAGATTTTTCCTCTGTCAACCCTTTCGTTATCCAGAAGGGCGTAGATGCCATAGCCGGATCTGTCAAGTCGTGTACCAGGTTGCGTAATGGTACCTTGTTACTAGAAACTGAGAGCGCCTTTCAGGCACAAAAACTGCTTCGGGCCACACTCCTGTACACGTTCCCTGTCCGGGTGGAGGCTCACCGCACTTTGAATTCGTCTCGTGGTGTGGTATATACTAGATCACTCGACGGATTGAGTGACGAGGAGATTCAGTCTTTCCTCGCTGAGCAGGGCGTGACGGCTGTCCATAGGGTCATGAAAAAGGTCAACAATGACCTTGTATCGACCCGGACACTTTCCTTGACCTATGATAGTGTTCAGCTGCCATCGCGTATCAAAGCAGGCTACGAGGTTATTTCTGTTCGCTCCTGTGTCCCGACACCTACGCGCTGCTACCAGTGTCAGCGTTTTAATCACATTTGCCAGTCTTGTTCCAATGCGGTTAAATGTGTCACTTGTGGCAGGGATGCCCATGAGGATGACTGTCCACCTCCGTCTTCTCGTTGCGTGAACTGTCAGGGTGACCATGCAGCGTCCTCCCGCGACTGTCGCATCTACAAGGAAGAACGCTGTATCCAAGAAATTCGGGTCAAAGAGAAAGTGTCCACCTCGGCTGCTCACAAGCTATTTGCTAGTAGGAAGCCCACGCTGCTCCCAGCGTGGAAATACAGTACTGTCCTCGCCTCTCCTCGGACTACCAGGGAGGTGGCGACGCAGACATGCGATCTGACAATCAGCACCATGGTCGTCCGTTTGGCCAGTGCTAAGATCGCGCGGTCGATGTCTACTCTTCCTCCCGTCACCCCTCAGACACAAGCACCTTCATTAGCTTCTGCCAAGACGAAGACCCAGAAGTCAGATGCATGGGCCTTCAAGAAGGAACAGTCCCGTGCAGACTTCCTACGTGCGTCAAACTCCCAGCTGTCAACCAGTACTTCCACTAAACAACCTTCCAAGAAGGCTCATAGGAAGCACAGTTCTCCTTTTCCGCCACGACGCATTTCTTCTCCTGCGCCACCCAGCGGTTGCCGCCCCAGGCCGTCATCCGTTTCGCCTGGCCGCACCGCTGGTAGCTGAACATCTGGCCGTTCACCTGCGGAGGAAGCTCCCCCTCCTGGCCATCTTAACAAGATGGCCGATGAACCTATAGAACCAATGGACGATGACTGTCCGCCTACTGATAGCGACGGCAGCGCTCGCTCGAAGCCAGGCCCTCAGCGGCCTTCGAGGTGACCCCTTCTTTCATCTTCCTATTCTTCTCACGATGGCACTTATTCACTGGAATATTTTCAGCATTCGCTCCAACCGAGAGGATTTGAAGTTGCTGCTCCGCTTGCACCGTCTGCTCGTCGTAGCCCTCCAGGAAACGGAGCTATGCCCATGCGATCAAATTGTCTTGGCACACTACACCTCTGTGCGTTTTGACCTACCTCCTGTGGTAGGTATTCCGGCTCATGGAGGGGTTATGTTGCTGGTCCGGGATGATATTTACTACGATCCCATCACATTGCACACCGGCCTGCAGGCAGTTGCCATCCGAATTACTCTCCCCACTTTTACATTTTCCATTTGTACCGTTTACACTCCATCGTCGTCTGCCGTTACCAGGGCGGACATGATGCAAATTATTGCTCAGCTACCTGCACCATTTTTGTTAACTGGAGACTTCAATGCCCACCATCCCCTTTGGGGCTCTCCAGCATCCTGCCCGAGGGGCTCCCTGTTAGCAGACCTTTTCAACCAGCTCAATCTTGTCTGCCTCAATACTGGCGCCCCTACTTTTCTTTCGGACACATCTCACACCTATTCCCATTTAGTCCTCTCTATATGTACTACCCAACTTGCACGCCGGTTTGAGTGGTATGCACTTTCTGATACATATTCGAGCGACCACTTCCCGTGTGTTATCCATCTCCTGCATCATACCCCCTCTCCGTGCTCAACTAGTTGGAACATCTCCAAAGCAGACTGGGGGCTCTTCTCTTCCAGGGCGACCTTTCAGGATCAAACCTTCACAAGCTGCGATAGTCAGGTCGCACACCTCACGGAAGTCATTCTCACTGCTGCTGAATATTCAATCCCTCACACTACTTCTTCTCCGCGTCGCGTACCGGTCCCCTGATGGACCGCAGCATGTAGAGACGCTTTACGTGCTCGTCGACGTGCTTTACGCACCTTTAAATGCCACCCTACAGTTGCGAATTGTATCAATTATAAATGATTACGTGCGTAGTGCCGTCGTATTATTAAAGAAAGCCAGCTGGGCTGCTTTCACAAGCACCTTCAATAGTTTTACTCCTTCTTCTGTTGTCTGGGGTAGCCTGCGCCGGCTATCTGGCACTAAGGTCCACTCACCAGTTTCTGGCTTGACGGTTGCGAATGACGTCCTTGTGGCCCCTGAGGGTGTCTCCAATGCCTTCGGCTGCTTTTTCACAGAGGTTTCGAGCTCCGCTCATTACCACCCTGCCTTCCTCCCCCGCAAACAGGCAGAGGAGGCTAGGCCACCTAACTTCCGCTCCTCGAATCGTGAAAGTTATAATGCCCCTTTCACCATGCGGGAACTGGAAAATGCACTTGCCCGGTCATGGTCCTCCGCTCCAGGGCATGATTTTATTCGTATTCAGATGTTGAAGAACCTTTCTCCTGCAGGTAAAGGTTTCCTTCTTCGTACTTATAATCGCATCTGGATTGAGGGACATGTTCCCGCATGCTGGCGCGAGTCTATTGTTGTACCGATTCCTAAGCCGGGGAAGGACAAGCACTTGCCTTCCAGTTATCGACCCATCTCGCTTACCAGCCGTGTCCGTAAGGTGATGGAGCGAATGGTTAACTCTCGTTTGGTTTGGCTGCTCGAATCTCGACGCCTACTTACCAATGTACAATGTGGTTTTCGTTGGCGACGCTCTGCTGTTGACCATCTGGTTACCTTGTCGACCTTCATTATGAATAACTTCTTGCGGAAGCGCCCGACCGCGGCTGTGTTCTTTGATTTGGAGAAGGCTTATAACACCTGTTGGAGGGCGGGCATTCTCCGCACCATGCATACATGGGGCCTTCGCTGTCGCCTCCCTCTTTTTATTCGTTCCTTTTTAATGGATTGACAGTTCAGGGTATGTGTGGGTTCTGTGCTGTCAGACACCTTTTGCCAGGAGAATGGGGTACCACAGGGCTCAGTTTTGAGCGTCGCACTCTTTGCCATAGCGATCAATCCAATAATGGATTGCCTCCCAGCTGATGTATCAGGCTCCCTTTTCGTGGACGATTTTACCATCTATTGCAGCGCGCAGCGTACATGTTTCCTGGAGCGCTGTCTTCAGCGTTCTCTTGACCATCTTTACTCCTGGAGTGTCGCCAATGGCTTCCGTTTTTCTGCCGAGCAGACGGTCTGTATTAACTTCTGGAGCTACAAAGAGTTTCTCCCACCATCCTTACGACTCGGTCCCGTTGCTCTCCCATTCGTGGAGACAACAAAATTTTTAGGTCTTACATTTGACAGGACACTTAGCTGGTCTCCACATGTGTCTTATTTGGCTGCCCGTTGTAGCCTTTCTCTAAATGTCCTCCGTGTTCTCAGTGGTATGTCGTGGGGAGCGGATCGAACCGTCCCTACTTCGCCTGTATCGGTCGATCGTCCGCTCCAAGCTGGATTATGGGAGCTTCGTATACTCCTCTGCACGGCCGTCCATCTTACGCCGCCTCAACTCCATACACCATCGGGGTTTACGTCTTGCGATCGAAGCGTTTTATACTAGTCCTGTCGAGATTCTTCATGCTGAAGCCGCTGAATTGCCACTCACCTACCGCCGCGATATACTGCTTTGTCGGTATGCCTGTCGGCTACTGTCAATGCCCGACCACCCGTCTTATCGTTCCTTTTTTGATGACTCTCTCGACCGTCAATACGGGTTATATGTCTCTGCCCTGCTACCCCCTGGAGTTCGCTTTCGTCGCCTCCTTCAACACCTTGATTTTTCACTCCCTGTAACCTTTAGAGTGGGCGAGAGCCACACGCCACCTTAGCTCCAGGCTCAGGTTCGCGTTCACCTTGACCTCAGCTTGCTCCCAAAGGAGGTTACCCCCAGTTCGGTATACCACTCCCGTTTTGTCGAACTTCGTTTATACAGATGGCTCTAAGACCAATGACGGGGTCGGGTGTTCTTTTATTGTCGGGGCCAAAGTTTCAAATATCAGCCCCATGGCCATTGTTCGGTCTTCACAGCTGAGCTCTTTGCCCTCTACCAGGCTGTTCTTTACATCTGCCGCCACCGACATTCTGCTTATGTCATCTGCTCCGATTCCCTGAGTGCCATCCAAAGCCTCAGTGATCCGTATCCGGTTCACCCTTTCATGCACCGGATCCAACGCTCTCTTCAGCAGCTGGTGGACGACGGTTCTCCAGTTAGCTTTATGTGGGTTCCTGGCCATGTCAGTATCCCTGGGAACGAAGCTGCAGATGCCGCGGCCTAGGCTGCGGTCCTCTAGCCTCGGACAGCTTGTTGTGTCCCTTCATCAGATTGTAGTAGGGTCATTTGTCGGCGCATTTTATCGCTGTGGCATGCCGATTGGGCTGCACTTACAGACAACAAGCTTCGGGCCTTGAAACCTCTTCCCGCGGCTTGGACGTCCTCCTCACGCCCTTCTCGGCGGGAGGAGGTAGTTTTGGCCCGGTTACGAATTGGACACTGCCGGTTCAGCCATCGCCATCTGCTGATGGCTGCGCCGGCGCCGTTCTGCCCATGTGGGCAATTGCTGACGGTCCGCCACATTTTAACGTCCTGTCCGGATTTTAATACACTGCGTCTTGATCCTGGCCTGCCATGTACTCTAGATGCCATTTTAGCGAATGACCCAGGAGCAGCTGCTCGCGTTCTTTGTTTTGTCAACTTGACAAACCTGTCTAAGGACATTTGATTATGCTGTTTTTTTTTAATCCTATGCCTGTCAATCTTTTATCGTGTTTTCCCTTTTAGTTGCTGTTTTAAACTTGTGCCTCGCGGTGCATTCCTAACGTAGTCTGGGTGCTAATGACCATTGAAGTTGAGCGCCCTAAAACCACAAAAAAAAAAAAAAAAAAAAAGTTTCTCTCAGCTTTTGTAAGTGTCCTAGAAGCATGGGCTATAACCTTCTCTTTTCCATCTGAAATCAGCAGCAGAACAGCACCGATCCCATACCCACTGGCATCTGTGTGTAGTTCTGTAGGTGCTCTCTCATCATACAGACCAAGTACAGGGTCAGTCGTCAGCACATTGCAGCACATTGAAAGAATCTTGTTGAGCACCATCCCTGATAAATTTAGCATCGGCTTTTAACAACTTTTGGAGTGGCCTGGCTTATACAAAAGTCTTTGATAAAACGACGGTAATAAGACACAATCTGTGGAAGCTTCTCATATCTCTAATACTTTTAGGAACAGGAAATTCTATTATAGCTCTAACCTTTTCTGGGTCTGGCTGCACACCTTTGTTTGACGCAAGGTGCCCAAGTATTTTGATTTCTTTTGCTCCAAAGCGACATTTTCTTGGATTAATTTTCAGTCCGGCTTGTTGGAGACACTTAAGAATGGCCGTCAGTCTTTTTGTGTGTTCATCAAATGTCTCTGAGAACACTATAATGTCATCTAAATAACAAAGACATGTCGTCCACTTCAGGGACCTTAGAAGATTATCCATCATTTGTTCAAAAGTTGCTGGTGGATTACAAAAACCAAACGGCATTACTTTAAACTCGTACATGCCCTCAGGAGCGATGAATGTAGTTTTCTCACAATCAGCATCATCTACTTTGATTTGCCAGTATCCCGAGTACATGTCCATGGTTGAGAAAAACTTAGCCCCCTTCAGACAATCTAGTGTATCGTCAGGTTGTGGAAGAGGGTGAACGTCCTTTTTAGTTATCTTGTTAAGCTTCCTGTAATCAACACAAAAGCGACGAGAACCACTGGTCACGACCATGGGCTCTGTGAAGGCTGATTGATGTCATTCATCATCATTTTCTCTACCTTGTCGCGAATTACTAAACGTTCCGTTGCTGACACACCGTATGCTCTCTGGCTTATTGGTTGATGGTCTCCAGTGCTAATCCGTTGCTTCACCATCAATTTGTCTAATTTGCTCTTCACCTGTGGATTGAAGCGTTCAGAGAACTCTTGAAGAATGGCAAGTAGCTTCTTCTGTTGTTCCTTAGTGAGATCTGGTGAGAGTCAAGCTAGAAGATCTTGTCTCATAGTGGTAGCGTTAATTTCGCCCACAGACTTGGCATGGGAGGTTTCTATGACGCTTAGCTGTTCTGCAATTAATGGCTCAGCGTTTGCTACGCACATGTGTCTTGGAAGGGTCCACGGTTCTCGGCGACAGTCAACTATCCTCAGTTCACAGAATCAGTTTTGAAACGAGACGACAGAGGCTGGGATGACCAAGTTATTCTTCAGTGGTATGCTTCTCTTACATCCCACTACAAGATCCATGGGCTGCTGCATGGCATGATACATGACAGCTACCTTTCCAGCGCTGACTGCAGGAATGATCACTTGATCCAGCACACATAGCCTCCACACACTCGGATGGGCATCTTCCTGTCCACAGTATCTCATCTCGTCTAGCATAATCTTAAAGTGACCACAATCTATATATAACTGCTTGAGAAGTTTTCAAGAAGTCCTATCCGAGAATGACGTCATGAGTACACTCTTGTAAGATGATGAATTCTAAGGGCTGTGTACGGCCACTTATATCCACACGAATGACACATCTTCCTGTAGGTTTTACATATTTCCCATTAGGCACCTTCAGCAGAGATGCTTTGTTGTCGACGAATACGGTTTTCTGCAACTGGCGATGGTACTTCTCCGAAATGACTTAATGTGATGCTCCAGATTCCACAAGAGCGTGGGCTGGTCGGCCATCCATGAGGATATCAACGTAGTTTCCTACCACTTTTCTAGTGATCGACAGTGGAAGATATTTCTCTTCATTGGCCTTGCCTCCAAGGAAGGTCGCACCCTTTAGTTTTCCAGGTTGCGGCAGCCTTGTGGTTGGCTGGAGCTTCTAAATGGCAATGGAGACCTTGATCGGTGTGTTAGGGAGCGTCCTCTCCAGGGGCTAGCTTGTGGCGATGGTGACCTATGTCATCCTGCACCCACATCTTCTTGTTCATCTTTGTCGTCGTCTAAGATTGGTCTGCTGTCTTCTGGCACGGGCATCGTCAAATATCCGCCGCCTTTCTCAACAATAGCGCACTACATGTTCTGGTCGTCCGCAGTGGAAACATACTGGTTGGTTATCCTGGGTCCTCCAGACAACAGTCTTCTTTGGTGCCCAAACAGATTTCTCATGCGGCATTGTAAGAACGTAACTTTGCCTGGGTTTTGACATTTTTACCGTTTTAAAGGGAAGTGAAGGACGAGAGATTGGGTTCAATGTCTGTTCCACTTCCTCCCTTATTACCTCTTGAAGTGTCTCGGTTTTTTGCTCGCCATGCAATCCTAGTGCCTTCTGAACTTTCTCTCTCACTATCTGATGAAGAACATTTGTGAAATCAGTTGCTTCCTCCATCACAGACATCGATATGACGTTTGGAACCCATTCAAACTTTTCTCGATATATTGGCACCATTTTATGAAGTCATCTGCTGTTGAAACCTCCTTCAGGAGTAGGGCTTGATACATGACCTCAGCAACACCCTTCATGAGATGTGCAACCTTATCTTCCTCCTTCATTCAAGGGTCCACTATTTTACACAGCTCCAAGACGTCTTGAAGGTAGGATGCTGTCGTTCCTCCTGGAGAATTCATCTTCAGCCTTGCACTTCTGTCCATGTGTGTCACCTAAATACTTGCACAGTTCCGCCTGGAATACTTCCCAGCTTGTGAACTTCTCCTCGTTCTCATACCATTGCTTGGCAGTGCCCTCCAAGTAGAAAAATAAGTTAGCCAAACATACGGTGTCATCCCATTTGTTAAATTTCGCTATAGGCTCATATACCATCAGCCACTTGTTTGGATCTTGGCCATCGTCACCAGAGAACCCGGAAGGATGTCTCATGTGGTGGCACACAGTTGCTGTCATCGTGACGTCCTCTTCTTCTTCTGTCTCCGATAAATTGCGAACTTGGGTTTCTTGCCACGTAAACGGCAGCTCTGTCGTGGCCTGATGGGAGCCACTGTGTCGTCGATAATGTGCGGTTTCACAAGTACCAATACTCAGCATCTCCACCAGAATAATGTCATGTAGAGGAAGCTATAAGTAGATGAATGATGAACACTAACTTCACTTAACGAAGGTTTATTCGGCACTTGCACATACAAGAGCACGGAGCAAACTGCCTCCGGCCAGAACACATACAGTATATATACAGCAACAGAACATTCCAGTACAATGATGCTTGCCATTAGTGGATACTACTAGAATGTACCTGAACCAAATATATAAATTAAAATGTTTCAGTTCAGGTGAGTTTTGAACTCGTGACACTCCATGCAACAATCCAGTATCATAACCACTATACTATTGTGACTGCGCTACTCGGCTTCTTCTGTGACAATATTTCCATCATAAGTGGGGTTGCTAACTATCTGTTCCAGGTAGTTTTCAAAGAAGGCTTTTAGTAAGGTTTTGCAGGATGCCTTATCATGCCCACCACTAACAGAACTGTAATTTTTGTGTTTAATTGTTGGATGATTAAAGTCTCTACTGATGATTACAGTGTGACTGGGGAACTTATGCACAGATGAACAGGGGATTCCTCTAAGGTTTCAGGTTACATGAAGAGATTAGGCTGATGGGTGACAGAAGAATCCAGTTATCATTTTATGCCCACCGCTGATACTGGTCTTGTCCAAACAATTTCACATGCAACTTCAGTTCCTATCTCTTCTTTTTAATACACTAGAAAAGGGTGTACTGCTCTCATCACTTGACCAATAACAACTCTGGGCCCTATCGTGGACCACTAAAGTCTAATTCTCAGGTAAGTCGCATGTAACAACATATTCGTTCTTAATCAAGTTCTCCTTGACTTCGTTTACAGAAGAGCTTTGCTGCTTAGCTAAAAAAGAGCATGCAGTATCAATGTGGTCAGTTTTCCAGCAAATAATTCAGTATACTTTAGTGAAGTCTTCTGCATTGTTTCTAAGATACATCTGTTTACTTAAATCCACTGTTGAAAAGTGATATCTTCAACCATATTATTATCAAATGCATTTTGTAGTATGCATTACAGGGTTTGTATAAAAAGTAATGAGACTGATTTTTTGCTGACGCGACTGTACTTCGCAGTGAGCGCTCGCCTGGGGTGTAAGTGGTGGAGGGATGTCTGGTCAGAAACTTGCGGTGGGCCAGTCGTCTGTGGGCTCTTATCCCCGCAGCATCATGCGTTGAGTGGACACATGCATCAACCAGAAAAACTGACAAAAACATCGACCCTGTGTGCGTTTTATTGAACACCGACCGTCGGATGAGTGTCAGCATGATAGCAGATGACCTCAGACTCGATAAAATGACAATGCACATGATCATCACCAAAGAACTGTCAATGAGGAAGTTCTATGCCAAGATGGTCCCTAAGATTTTGCCAGACGTTCAAAAGCAAGCATGTGTGGACACCTGCTAAGACAATATCCAGAGCCATGAAGCTGATCAGAATTTTTAGATAATGTTATCACTGGAGATGAAGCCAGAGTGTTTCAGTACGACCCGGAGACAAAGCGCATGAGTGCCGAATGGCACACCGCAGCCTCCCCACGCCCAATAAAGGCTCACATGAGGAAATCAAAGATGAAAGCCATGCTAATCGTGTTTTTCGACCTCAGGGACATGGTTCGTTATGAGTTTGTGCCCGTAAGTCGCACTCGTAATGGCGCTTTCTATTGCAAAGTGCCCAAGAGACTGAAAACCAGGGTCCATCGTGTGAGGCCAGCCATCGCCGATGATTGGAAGCTGCCGAATCACACCTGCTTCTTGGTGGCCAGCTACCTGGCCAAGAAAGGGATTCCAACGGTTCCCCAGCCCCCCCTCCAGTCCTTATGTGGCCGTACCAGACAGGTTTTGTGCCCCAAACTAAAAACTTCCTTTAAAGGACACTGTCATGGGACCCTAGAGGAGGTCCAAGCCACCACGACGAGGGCTTTGAAGACCATCCCGGACTCAGCATTCGCAGCAGCATTTGGAACATGGAAATCTCGCATGCAGCGGGTTGTTGACTCTGAAAAGTCATACATTGAAGAGTATTAAGTGGTTGTAGCGATATCTACAATAAATTTTGATTCACAAGCTCGGTCTCATTACTTTTTAGACAAACCCTGTATGCTGGATCACTGTCAGATTACAAATATATTAATAAATTTAAATTTTTAATAGTTCTGATAAAATAGTGACTCATTGTAGTCATTACTTTTTAAACATTTTACAATTAAATTTATGAAAAAATATAATTTATTTAAAAGAAATTTATATGTGTTTCCACTTATATATCTATAAATTTTACAAGTGTGTGTTTTTGAAGTTAAATATGTATATTTGAAATTATATGAATATGTGAACCTGTGACAGCCTCACTCTCATAGTAAGGGAATCAGTTAATAATAATGCAAAGTGTTGTATGTAACTTCTTTAAAAATTTGAAGATGTGCTTTCCATTAAATTAAAAATTTAAATTTTCATTTAAATTTGAAGAAAGATTTTAGTCTCAAACCCATATTATGTTGTATATCATAGGAAATCTCAAGGAAAATTTTGCTCTCTCTCTCTCTCTCTCTCTCTCTCTCTCTCTCTCTCTCTCTCTTCAACTTGCTGAATTTTCAAAATGGTCAATGAATTTTAATAACATTCGCTATTTTTCTTTGCTTGTATGTAGGCTACCTCTGTGCTAAGTTTTATCAACATCTGACAGTGAGAGTTAAATTTTATATTAAAATTGGATTGATTTGACATGGAATGTCCCAAGTCCTCACTGCTGAAATGCATGCTGTAAGAATATGTGGTGCTCGCCCATGATCATTGTGTAGACATCTGTTTAAAGAGTTGGGCATTGTAACTAGTGCTTCACAATATACTTTTTCCCTCTTGAAGTTTGTTGTACGAAACCCACTGCATTTGAAAAGGAATGATGATTTACACGATTTCAATACTAGAAGGAAAAATGGCATTCATTACTCCACATAAAGCTTGTCTTTAGCACAAAGAGGGGTGCATAGTGCTGCAACTAAAAGTTTAGAACATTTATCCAGTGATGTAAAATGTCTGACACACAACAAAGTAAAAAAATGAAAACAAACTGAGAAAGTTTCTCCTCGACATTTTGAATATAAGAATTTCTGTTATTGTAATGTGTAAAAGGCGGTGGGTACGAATTACTCACCCACATCAGTAAATCTCGTAAATTTTCAGCATGTAGCCATATTTACAAATTAATTTGTGTTGTGAATGTGAAATGGCTCATTCTATATCATTATGATTTATCGTGCAAAATGGTCTATGGAACATGAAACTAGCTAACTATCAGTTCGAATCCAAAGACTTAGACTGCATCGGCATGGCCATGTTGCAAAATATACTGTAAATAGGATTACATAGCACATTAATCTGATTATTGTTCTTATAATTTTTTGAGTTAGCTGTGTTCAATCCTTCTATATGTAATGAAATTGGCCTAAGTTACTAGTATTGTTTCCATGTGTGAATTAAGCTTCTGTCTCATTTATTATGGCCTTCAGCAGTGTCTCAACACTTCTTTCTTATGTTTTGTGCTTTCCCACAAGTGATAATTGAATACTGCTGTTTTGCAAGTGGAAAATTCAGTGGGTCGGTCAATAAGTAATCAAAAGTTCATTCATTCGATATCGAACATTTCCTTTTCTAAATTTGAGTGTTTGGAATAGCTGTTCAGATTAGTTATATGTGTTGCATATAAGCATATTGAGATTTCACAGGATTAGGACATTTTAGAGAAACATTGTATATAATACATATTTCGCACAAGAAATAGGTGGTTGGTTCCCAGACGTGTAAATGCATTATTATTCATTAATAGGCAGTTACATAAATAAGGATTATAATGGATGGAAAAGTTGGTAAAACCCCACTGAAGTCTTAGAGGAGGCATTTATCCAGCAGTGGATGTCAAATGGTGGCTTCTGCTGGTGCTAATACAAATACTAAAGTGCATCAAATGATTTTTAACTACTGTAGCCAAGCACCATTGATTGATAAAAATTCATAGTGTTTATTTATGTGTGTGATGCATAGTTAATAATATTTTATTTATTTATTTATTCATCCAGAGGTCATTTCACAGTGATACAGGATTTATTGTATTATAATGAAAATAAACACACACACACACACACACACACACACACAGTATACAAGTGTGTTTCTATAATGACAGGACAGGTGGTCTGCCATGGCATTGATAACATATAAAAGAGTTTTTTCAACTAAGAAATAGTTGACCACGAATAAATCCCTCTACCTTCTCTTAAATGGAATTTCATTTGTGGCTTAACTTTTGGTGCTTACTGGCAGGTTACTCGAAAATGTTAATTCCTGAATAATGGACATCTTTCCAAACCAAAAGCATGGCTTCAAATCTTAATGTAGATAGTTCTTATTCTCAATATATCTACAGGTTTTTACCTTTACTTTGACTTCCATTAATAGTATAAATAAAGTTCACATGCATGTGCTGTAATAAGGATTCAGACCAAAGTGGGCCTGTTTGACAGTTCACTTGCGAGGAAGTTTCAATTCACTTGTAGTTTATAACTTTGTATGATTGTTTGTTTTCAGGACTCTTTCTCAGAGCTAGATGATTCTGGTGTAAGTAGCGTGGATGAAGCATTCACTCATACAAGCACACTTTCTGTGGGGCATAAAAGTGCGGAATTAGAATGTACAAGTAGAAATGAAGAGTTGGTGGAATTAGTCAATAAAGGTGTTGAGGCTGAAAGGTGGCTGAAACGAAATGTTCAGAATTGCTGGTGGATCACAGGCAATGTACCAAACGAAGTTCACAGCAAATACCCTTGTGCAAATTTTGCAGAAAGTTGGTGAGTAATTTTCCCAGCATAATTTTCCCTGCTACACATTCTCCAATTGTGGCATTCACTGCATCATTACAGTGTAAGGACTGAGAAAATGCAAAGTTCTTGTTCTCATCTACATAGCTTACAAAAATTCAAAACAAAGAATGTGTTTAAGTGTCTGGATATTAATGAATATCAATTTTCACAAGTTTCATTTAAAATTTTCTTACAGTTCGTATATTAATTGATAAACATGAAATGAGGAAGTAATGAATATGATACAACCTGTCTGCTTTGACAAGTGATACTGTTGGCAAGGGTTCACTCAACGACTATTGTGACTCTGTGGGAATTTGGGGTCCTGTGAGGACTGTTGTTATTAATGCCCTTAAACATATTTAAAATTTGAAAATATCAGACCACAGTAGGAAAGTAAGAATTGAAACTACAGAATGCACTATGTATATAAAAACAGAATAAGGTCACAATTGTTGACTTCACCAACTATCGGTCAGATGATCATGTTCCAGCCTATCCTAGATGATGAGCTACATTATAGGTTAGTCTGTCACCACAACTGTCATTTTCAGAAAATAGTGTCAGTGGTGTCACCACTGGTCAAAGCAGTACAGCAGTGTCGTGAACTTTACTAAATGCATGAAATCAAATCCTCTCTAATGACAAAAACAACCTTCTGTAACTCCAGAAAAAGACATGTAGTTACGTAAGCAGTGGGATATGTAAATTATGTTTTTATGTATTGTTTATATGAGTGTTATTGCTATGCATTTCACTAAATATAAATTTATAAATAGTTTCTCTTCTAATATTATTTTTGTGGGTTATGATCTCCTTTCGCACACTGCAGTTAATTTAAGATATCAAATTCTTTGTAACAATAAGTATTCCACTGGCATATTAGAACTTTAAACGTTCAACAAAGTTGTATGTGTATGATTTTCATTCATTACTTGATGTTGCGTTCTTCGTAATCGAAGCTATGGTGTTCATTCACCTTTTTGTCCAAGATTTTTCCTGTGACTTACCACTTCCATCTTGCTTTGTAAGGTAAGATAGAGCTGCTATCAACTCACAGATTAGTTCAAAAACTGCAGTTCTTTACTAATCATAGTGCCATTGAAGCTGGTATGCCCCTTGCATTCGTATGATCTATGAACTGTCTTACTCATCCAGGCACAGGCTGTCCTACAGTTGAACCTGGACCCCAGATCACAGTACAACTTAGCATTTTACCCCCACACACAAATAATTTTTAAGGATAACAAGAGGAAATATAAAATTGCAGCAAATGAAGCAGGCAAAAGGAAATGCAAATGTCTAGAAAATGATATTGACAGGAAGTGCAAAATGGCTAAGCAGAAATGGCTAGAGAACAAATGGAAGCTATAGGATATATCACTAAGTGAAAGATAGGTATGCCTACAGGAAAATTAAAGAGGCCTTTGGGGAAAGATAAGCAGAATATCAAGAGCTCAGGCGGAAAGCCAGCCGTGAGCAAAGGAGGGAAAGCTGAAAGGGGGAAGGAGTATATAGAGTGCCTACACAAGGGAGATGAACTTCACACAGTATTATAGAAATGGAGTAGGATGTAGATGAAGAGGAGATGAGAGATGTGATATTGCAAGAACAATTTGACGTAGCACTGAAAGGCTCCGGGAATAGACGATATTCCACGAGACCGACTGGTAGCCTTTGGAGAGCTGGCCATGACAAAACTTCCATCTGGTGTCAAAGATACAAGGCAGATGAATTACCCTCACACATCAAGAAGAATGTAGTGATTCCAATTCCAAAGAAAGTAGGTGCTGACAGATGTGAATATTACCAAACTATAATATGTCATGGTCTCAAAATACTAACATGAATTCTTTATGAAGAATGGAAAAAACTAGTAGAGCTGACCTTGATGAAGATCAGTTTGAATATCAGATAAATGTGTGCAGACATGAAGCAATATTTACCCTAGGACTTAACCTTAGAAGAGAGGTTAAGGAAAGGCTAACCTAAATTTACAGCATTTGTAGATTGAGAGAAAACTTTTGACAATGTTGACTGGAATATTCTCTTTGAAATTCTGTAGGTAGCAGGGGTAAAATACAGGCAGTGAAAGGCTATTTACAACTTGTAGAGAAACCCAACAGCAATTATAACAGTTGAGGGGCATGAAAAGGAATCAGTGATTGAGGAGGGAGTGAGATAGGCTAAAACCCTATCCTCGATGTTATTCAACCTGTGCATTGGGCATGCAATATAGGAAACCAAAGAAAAATTTGGAGAAGGAATTAAAATTCAGGGACAAGAAATGGGAACTTTGAGGTTTGCTGATGATATCGTAAATCTGTCAGAGAGAGAAAAGGACTTGGAACAGAAGTTGAATGGAATGGACAGTGTCGTGGAAGGTGGGTATAAGATGAACATCAACAAAAAAGGGACAATGGATTGTAGTTGAATTAAATCAGGTGATGCTGAGGGAATTGGATTAGGAAATAAGGCACGTAAGTAGTATATGAATTTTGTTATTTGGGCTGTAAAATAACTGATGATGACCAAAGTAGAGAGGGTATAAAATGTAGACCGGCAATGATAAGAACAGCATTTCTGGAGGAAAGAAATTTGTTAATATCAAATATAGACTCTAGTGTTAAAAAGTCTTTTCTGAAAGTATTTGTATGGATTGTAGCCATGTATGGAAGTGAAACATGGATGATAAATGCAGGATTGCCACAAGTTCTCGAAATCAGGGAATTTCAGATGTGCCGGGGAAATATAAAGGAAATTGGAAAAAAAAGCACTGGAAAAATCTTGTTTTTGTCTCAATAGATGAAATGGTTTGTTTACTGAGATGTCATGCATCTTCACTGGCTGGGCACTGCTGAGAACATGCACTGCTTTTGTACTCCCTCAGTCTTACTGCTTCTCCTCTTCCTACCATTCCCCTCAGCTTTGTCACCACTTCTTTCCACTAGCGAAGCAGCTGCTGATGAAAAGCAGGGAAGTGTGATGAGTCATTTGTTTGGACATGATTCTCAGAGATTGTTGATGCAGCGGCCAGAGATGGCAGGCATGTGTGTATGAGTTGTGTCCGAGTGATTGTGTGAATGTGTGTGTGTGCTCTTGTTTTATGACAAAAGCTGTGGCCAAAAATTTTGTTGTGAGAGAGTGATTGTCTTTTCTATGTGCCAGTCGGTGGCTCAACGATCATCTATACGGTGAGTTGCTACCTATCCTCATTAGCATTGATTCTCAGAGTATTTGTGCAAATTATCTTTTGCATGGATTGATCACCGTGCTCTCGTTTCATGAACACCTGGCCTCATGAGTGGATTTGCGCGAAGGGCCATAACAGCAGACGATTTCTGCTGGTATCTCTAATGGATCGGGCCTGCTATTCTGAAGCCCATCATTTCCTACTAACGTGCAGGCTGTGCCCATTGGACCTAACCTCACTGATCTGCTCGCAGGCGTCTGTTTGTGTTGGCATAACGTGGCGGATTTTTCGTGGTTTATCCATGGACCAAGGACCGAGGTGCTCCTTGGCAGGGCAGAGGCCATGGGTGATGGATTTCAGGAATTGAGTCTGTCTAACCACAAGTATGTTATACAGTGCAGCCTTTTATAGACATTTTGTTTATTGTAGTACATTTTGGCATTTATACAGGGCGGTGCATTGATAGTGACTGGGCCAAATATCTCACAAAACAAGCATCAAACGAAAAAACTACAAAGAACAAAACTTGTCTAGCTTGAAGGGGGAAACCCAATGGCACTATGGTTGGCTTGTTAGATGGCACTGCCATAGGTCAAACAGATATCAGCTGCATTTTAAAAAAATAGGAACCCCCATTTCTTATTACATATTCGTGTAGTAAGTAAATAAATTTGAATGTTTTAGTTGTATCACTTTTTTCACTTTGTGGTAGATGGCGCTGTAATAGTCACAAACATATAAGTATGTGGTATCACACAACATTCCGCCATTGCAGACTGTATTTTCTCCATGATACATTACCCGTGTTGTAATGGACCGTTTACCAATTGCGGAAAAGGTCGATATCGTGTTGATGTATGGCTATTGTGATCATAATGTCCAACGGGTGTGTGCTATTTATGCTGCTCAGTATCCTTGAGGACATCATCCAAGTGTCCGGACCGTTCGCCAGATAGTTACATTATTTAAGGAAACAGGAAGTGTTCAGCCACATGTGAAACATCAACCACACGACCTGCAACAAATGATGATGCCCAAATAGGTGTTTTAGCTGCTGTCGCAGCTAATCCGCACATCAGTAGCAGACAAATTGAGCGAGAATCGGGACTCTCAAAAACGTCGATGTTGAGAATGCTACATCAAGATCGATTGCACCCGCACCATATTTCTATGCACCAGGAATTGCATGGCAATGACTTTGAACGTCGTGTACAGTTCCGCCACTGGGCACAATAGAAATTATCGGACGATGACAGATTTTTTGCACATGTTCTATTTAGCAACAAAGCGTCATTCACCAACAGCGGTAATGTAAACCGGCATAATATGGACTATTGGGCAACAGAAAATCCACGATGGCTGCGAGAAGTGGAACATCAGTGACCTTGGCGGATTAATGTATGGTGCGGCATTATGGGAGGAAGGATAATTGGCCCCCATTTTATCGATGGCAATCTAAATGGTGCAGTGTATGCTGATTTTCTACGTAATGTTGTACCGATGTTACTACAAGATGTTTCCCTGCATGACAGAATGGCGATTTACGTCCAACATGATGGATGTCCTGCACATAGCTCGATTTATTTCTGTGGTGAAAGTTGAAGGATATTTGCTATCGTGATCCACCGACAATGCCTGACAATATGTGTCAGTGCATTGTCAATGCATGTGCGAACAATACAGAAGGGGAACTACTTGCTGTTGAGGGGAATGTCGTTACACGTATTGGCAAATGCATTGAGGTTGATGGACATCATTTTGAGCATTTATTGCATTAATGTGGTATTTACATGTAATCATGTAACAGCATGCGTTCTCAAAAATGATAGGTTCACAAAGGTACATGTATCACATTGGAACAACCGAAATAAAATGTTCAAACGTACCTACATTCTGTATTTTAACCCCTTACCGCATACTGTGCCAGATATGGCACATACCACTTTTCTCTTTGCCAATCTCATATCTGAGAATATACAGGGCTATTACAAATGATTGAAGCGATTTCATAAATTCACTGTTGCTCCATTCATTGACATATGGTCACAACACACTACAGATACGTAGAAAAACTCATAAAGTTTTGTTCGGCTGAAGCCGCACTTCAGGTTTCTGCCGCCAGAGCGCTCGAGAGCGCAGTGAGACAAAATGGCGACAGGAGCCGAGAAAGCGTATGTCGTACTTGAAATGCACTCACATCAGTCAGTCATAACAGTGCAACGACACTTCAGGACGAAGTTCAACAAAGATCCACCAACTGCTAACTCCATTCGGCGATGGTATGCGCAGTTAAAAGCTTCTGGATGCCTCTGTAAGGGGAAATCAACGGGTCGGCCTGCAGTGAGCGAAGAAACGGTTGAACGCGTGCGGGCAAGTTTCACGCGTAGCCCGCGGAAGTCGACGAATAAAGCAAGCAGGGAGCTAAACATACCACAGCCGACGGTTTGGAAAATCTTACGGAAAAGGCTAAAGCAGAAGCCTTACTGTTTACAATTGCTACAAGCCGTGACACCCAATGACAAAGTCAAACGCTTTAAATTTTCGGCGCGGTTGCAACAGCTCATGGAAGAGGATGCATTCAGTGCGAAACTTGTTTTCAGTGATGAAGCAACATTTTTTCTTAATGGTGAAGTGAACAGGCACAATGTGCGAATCTGGGTGGTAGAGAATCCTCACGCATTGGTGCAGCAAATTCGCAATGCACCAAAAGTTAACGTGTTTTGTGCAATCTCACGGTTTAAAGTTTATGGCCCCTTTTTCTTCTGCGAAAAAAACGTTACAGGACACGTGTATCTGGACATTCTGGAAAATTGGCTCATGCCACAACTAGAGACCGACAGCGCCGACTTCATCTTTCAACAGGATGGTGCTCCACCGCACTTCCATCATGATGTTCGGCATTTCTTAAACAGGAGATTGGAAAACCGATGGATCGGTCGTGGTGGAGATCATGATCAGCAATTCATGTCATGGCCTCCACGCTCTCCCGACTTAACACCATGCGATTTCTTTCTGTGGGATTATGTGAAAGATTCAGTGTTTAAACCTCCTCTACCAAGAAACGTGCCAGAACTGTGAGCTCGCATGAACGATGCTTTCGAACTCATTGATGGGCACATGCTGCGCCGAGTGTGGGAGGAACTTGATTATTGGCTTGATGTCTGCCGAATCACTAAAGGGGCACATATCGAACATTTGTGAATGCCTAAAAAAACTTTTTGAGTTTTTGTATGTGTGTGCAAAGCATTGTGAAAATATCTCAAATAATAAAGTTATTGTATAGCTGTGAAATCGCTTCAATCATTTGTAATAACCCTGTATTTCCAAGCTGCATGTTGGGACAGATATGGCACACAGTCAAGAGCAGCTGTGCAAGTAGTGTATGCCATCTGTTGGGAGAGTAAGGAATTATGTATTATGAATCTTTGCTTTGTGTTGCTAGCTGTTTACATCCAAGTTTGGTCACTCAAACGGTTGCATCAGGTACAGTAAACGATTGATTTCAGTGTTTATATTATTTGCAGAGGGAAAAGGACATCTGTGGACAGTTATAAAGAGGGAAGTTTATATATTTGTTCATTATAATACATATAATATTGAAAAATAGGTCTGTGGCGGATATGGCACAACATGCAGCCATGAAAGCGTAGAGCAAAAATTTAACATAACCTAACCTTTCCTACTAACATATAGCAGTTCATTTTCTTTCTTTTCAGCTCTGTTACTGCAATGAACGTAAGAAAGTTTTATGGCTCTTCGGCCGTAATAAGAGTTATAGAGGACGGAAATGCTAGTGAGGATCCTGGTATGTCAAATGACGAAACATTGTCCATGGAAAAAACTTGCAAAATTGATATCTTGTTTTCTGTTCGGAATCAGACAGTGATCATGATATTAGGCCTAAGAGTTACAATACAAAAAATAAAAGTACTGTGATATCAGAAACAGAAGACAACAGTGAGATTTGGTCTACTGATGATTGTGACCTTGAAAGTATTCCTCTTGCAGACAGGATGACAGCAATGCAATGAGATTCAAAACCTTCAACTAAGGTGGGGAAACCTACCATACATTGGAAACCAGGAAATTTGATTAGAGGGGATGATGAGACGAAATTCGCCGGAAATACTGCTCTTCCTCAGGAAGTATTGGAACTTGACACTCCAGTGGAATATTTCCAGTATTTCCTCACTAAAGACATAGTGCAGTACATAGTCGAACAATCCAATCTGTATTCGATACAGTGCCGACCCAATAAATGTGTAAATGTTAGTGCTGGAGAAATCGAACAATTTATTGGTACTGCCTTGTTTATGTCAGTCATTCAGCTCCCAGCAACAAGACATTATTGGTGCAGATATCTTGGCCATCCTGCTGTGGGTGACATGATTAGTTGTAATCGATGGGAAGAAATAAAGCGTTTCATACACTTCTGTGATAACAGTAATCTAGTTCCCGCTGGTGAACCCAACCATGACAAACTTTTCAAAATTCGCCCACTGCTAGACCAACTGCGTGAAAGACTGTTGAGAGTACCAAAAGAGGAATTCTTAGCTGTGGATGAACAGATTATTCTAACAAAATGCAGATCTTCACTAAAGCAATACAACCCCAGTAAACCACATAAATGGGGCTTCACAGCTTTTGTCCTCAGTGGAGTGTCAGGCTTCAGCTATGATTATGAAATTTTTGCTGGAGCTCAGAGTAATATCATAATACCTGGTGCTATGGATCTACAGGGTGTTTCAAAAATGACCGGTATATTTGAAACGGCAATAAAAACTAAACGAGCAGCGATAGAAATACACCGTTTGTTGCAATATGCTTGAGACAACAGTACATTTTCAGGCGGACAAACTTTCAAAAGTACAGTAGTTACAGTTTTCAACAACAGATGGCGCTGCAAGTGATGTGAAAGATATAGAAGACAACGCAGTCTGTGGGTGCGCCATTCTGTACGTCGTCTTTCTGCTGTAAGCGTGTGCTGTTCACAACGTGCAAGTGTGCTGTAGACAACATGGTTTATTCCTTAGAACAGAGGATTTTTCTGGTGTTGGAATTCCACCGCCTAGAACACAGTGTTGTTGCAACAAGACGAAGTTTTCAACGGAGGTTTAATGTAACCAAAGGACCGAAAAGCGATACAATAAAGGATCTGTTTGAAAAATTTCAACGGACTGAGAACGTGACGGATGAACGTGCTGGAAAGGTAGGGCGACCGCGTACGGCAACCACAGAGGGCAACGCGCAGCTAGTGCAGCAGGTGATCCAACAGCGGCCTCGGGTTTCCGTTAACCGTGTTGCAGCTGCGGTCCAAATGACGCCAACGTCCACGTATCGTCTCATGCGCCAGAGTTTACACCTCTATCCATACAAAATTCAAACGCTGCAACCCCTCAGCGCCGCTACCATTGCTGCACGAGAGACATTCGCAAACGATATAGTGCACAGGATTGATGACGGCAATATGCATGTGGGCAGCATTTGGTTTACTGACGAAGCTTATTTTTATCTGGACAGCTTCGTCAATAAACAGAACTGGCGCATATGAGGAACTGAAAAGCCCCATGTTGCAGTCCCATCGTCCCTGCATCCTCAAAAAGTACTGGTCTGGGCCGCCATTTCTTCCAAAGGAATCATTGGCCCATTTTTCAGATCCGAAACGATTACTGCATCACACTATCTGGACATTCTTCGTGAATTTGTGGCGGTACAAACTGCCTTAGACGACACTGCGAACACCTCGTGGTTGATGCAAGGTGGTGCCCGGCCACTTCTCATGGCTGACGTCTTTAATTTCCTGAATGAATATTTCGATGATCGTGTGATTGCTTTGGGCTATCCGAAACATACAGGAGGCGGCGTGGATTGGCCTCCCTATTCGCCAGACTTGAACCCCTGTGACTTCTTTCTGTGGGGACACTTGAGAGACCAGGTGTACCGCCAGAATCCAGAAACAATTGAACAGCTGAAGCAGTACATCTCATCTGCACGTGAAGCCATTCCGCCAGACACGTTGTCAAAGGTTTCGGGTAATTTGATTCAGGGACTACGCCATATTATTGCTACGCATGGTGGATATGTGGAAAATATCGTACTATAGAGTTTCCCAGACCGCAGCGCCATCTGTTGTTGAAAATTGTAACTACTGTAATTTTGAAAGTTTGTCTGCCTGAAAATGTACTGTTGTCCCAAGCATATTGCAACAAACGGTGTATTTCTATCGCTGCTCGTTTAGTTTTTATTGCCGTTTCAAATATACCGGTCATTTTTGAAACACCCTGTAGGAGCTAGCAGCAATGTTGTTGTGCGTCTTACTCAAACAGTCCCACAACATGTGAATCACAAATTATTTTTTGATAACTGGTTCACTAGTGTACCCTTGGCAGTGTATTTGCACAAGGAAGGTATACGATCACTAGGGACAGTCCGGCCCAATCGAGTACATGGTTGCATTTTACCTAAGGAGGCAGCAATGAAGAAGAATGGTTGAGGCAGCACGGAGGAAAAGATAGCAACAGTAGACGGTGTGCAACTGTCAGTAGTCTCCTGGTTTGATAATAAAGTAGTCAACACTTTGTCAACTTACGTTGGATGCAAACCAGAAGGCGAGATCAAGAGGCTTTTCAGGAAGGAAAAAGAATACAAAATGGTACCTTGTCCACGCTCTGTGATGATCTACAATGACTCCATGGGGGGTGTCGCTCTATTAGATTCTATGATAGGATATTACAGAATTCAAATCAGATTAAAGAAATGGTACTTGAAGATAGTCTTTCATCTAGTTGACGTGGCTTGTGTGAACAGCTGGCTGTTATGCAGAAGAAGAAATACGGACTACATGCCCCTTGTTGATTTCAAGGTCGCAGTTGCAGAGGCCCTCTGTAAAACTGGGAAATCCTTATCCAAGAAACGCGGTAGGCCAAGCAATGAAATACAAAAACAGCTTGACTGTAAGAAGAAGAGAGGCCCTACAGCAGATCTTCCACAGCGTCATGTGCGACTGGATGGGATAGATCACACGCCTATCTGGCTGGAAAACTGTGGTCATTGCAAGTATCCAGAATGCAAGGGAAAATGCTATATATCGCGTATGAAGTGCAGTGCGACATTGTGCTTGAATAAGGAGAGAAATTGCTTCATCAAGTTTCATAATGAATATAGAAAAATGGAAACAGAATGTGTGTTATTTTCTCAAAATATGTGTATTGTAATGAATAGAAAGTGTAATTGTTTTACATAAATACAGCTCTACTAGTTCATATACGTATCTTATTGTATATTTTCCACGTTGTGCATCATAAATCCCAAAACTGGTATCACATGGTATTAGTCGTTACTGCATGCCGTCCCATATATGGCACAAACCCTTAATTCTAAAATAACTGCCCCTACATAAGATTTAGAATTTTTTAAGCATTTTTTATGAAATCAGAACATCAAACATAACATGTAACATTTTTTTCAGAAAAATAAAAAAAATCATGCAGTGAGAGGTTTTAAAAAACCTACCTGTTACCAACTGTTCGTCTAAAATTGTGAGCTATATGTTTGTGACTATTACAGTGCTATCTATCACAATGCAAAAAAAGTGGTTCAACTAAAACAATATTATTTCTTTATGTACTATACGAATATGTAATAAAAAATGGGAGTTCCTATTTTAAAAAATGCAGTTGATATTCGTTTGACCTATGGCAGCACCATCTAGCGGGCCATCCGTAGCACCATCTGGTTTCCCCGTTCAAGCTAGACAAGTTTCGTTCTTTGTAGTTTCTTCTTTTATGCTTATCTTGTGAGGTATTTGGCCTGGTCATGATCAATGGATCACCCTGTATATTAGAAAGTATGATAATAGACATAACACAGTGGGTAATAACAGACAATGATGAACATAATAGAACCAGCATTTTATTGGCTGTCACCTATAGTTTTGGTTTACACTACTCTTCTGTGCCTTACACATTTCTTTCAAGAGGCCTACTTTTTTCTGAAATCAGTGAAGGTATTTTAAATCTGTCTTGCAACTCCAAGGAAATGCGTATTTTTATCACCAGATGTGTTTAGTTTTATTGAAATAAAACAACGGTGGTTTTAATGAAACACATATTCCATTTGACTTGCTTTCTCCATCTAAAAACAGTTCATTGCAAAAGATGTTGATTTTAATACGTAAGATTTTGTTCACGTGGGGGAGAAATACAGAAGTCATTACATTTTTTCATCAACTTATGTCTTTAACTACCCCTGAGATCTCAAAATTTGTCAGGGAAAATGCTAAAACTTGTCAGAAATTGGGGAAATATCGGGGAATTTCACTTGTGGCAACCCTGAAACAGTTTAGACTAGAAGAGAATAGAAGTTTTTGAAATGTGGTGGTGCAGAAGAATGCTGATAACTATTGAGGTGTTACTGAATAGAATTAGTGAGAAAAAAAATTGTGGCACAATGTGGCTAGGAAGAGTAAATTGATTGGTATCATTGGTATATACAACATGAGAGAGACCTCTCCAGCTGCTGTGCCTTTAAGAATAGTAGCTTCACTGACAATATTTTGCGTAATTTTATCTGCAAATAGGTAGGATTGCAAAGTTAGTAATAAACACAACTTTTCCTGTTTTTTTTGTTAAACCAAGCTGTGAGAGAGAAAACAAAATGGCACATTGTTGTGTACACAGTTTTTTTGTAAAATTATACATGAGGAATGGGGAATCAGAATACATACCATATTTTACAGACTAAAACCATCAGATGCACCTTAATTTTTAAGCAGTTGTTTAAAAAATAACATTTTTAAATTTTTGGTGTTGGATTGCAAAGGTAGACTAAAAAAACTTCATAGTTTATTGAACTGAATTGATGTTTAAAATACCCAAAAAATTGTCATCTGAACTACTTCTTCCTCCTCCTCCTCCTCCTCCTCCTCTTTAGCATCATCATTGTTGTCATCATAAATAAGATGGTCTTCACCCATAAAGAGCTTTACTTATGCCGTCCTTCTTGGAAGATTTGACAATGTCTTCTCTCACTCTAGACCATGATTGCCTTATCCACTGAAACACTTGTCTGATTGCAGGGCATTTTAAAGCTTTTAAAGTTGGGTTTCATCCATCATCTATTTGTTCCATTTCTCTCTCATATATACTTTAAATGGTTTATTTATTGAGACATCAAGAGGTTGCAATTGTGAAATAAGTTACCACACAATAACAGCAAGCTCTGTATTTCCCTGTCTCAATTTCTCTTTCACAGAATTTTTCAAATGAGTACTAAAGTGATTTAGGACAGGAAGATAATTCTTCTTCAGTGAAGCACCTTTCCTTCTCTCTGTTAACCCATAATTTCTTACCAGCCTTGTTCATCCAACCCTTACCACGTACGCGAACACCACCACCTTGTGGGAAGGTTTCGGCATTGTTTTGCACTTGAAAATAATCATTGGATCAAGTTCAGTACCGTCAGCACAACATGCAAGGGCAACATGTTTTTCATGTCCAATTGTTTTTATAGTTACAGTTTTAGCTCCTTCTATGGCAACAGTTCTGTTACTGGGCACATCAAATGTCAGAGGAGTTTTGTCCATATTCACTACCTGCCTTAGTACCACACTGCTTTTCTTTCGATGTTGAATAACAAACTGATAAAAAGGTAATATTTTCCCTTCATACCTAGTGGAATTTTCTGAGATTCTTTGGTTTCACTTACAGGTTAAGTCTGTGGTGCTTTATAAACCTGTAGCACCAGCCAGCTCCACCCTTAAAATCTGTTAAGTTTCTCTATAGTGCCAGCTTAAGATTGTGTATTAGAATCATTTTTGTATCAGTTTCAATGCCATTTTGATGGTGTCCTTGAATCCATTTCATTGTCATCTTCTAGTTTTGGCTATTTTTTCTTTCAGTCCCCTATCTGCACATTTAGTCTTCCTCATTTTTTTCAGTTCTTATTTAGTAGTCCACCAATTGCAGATTATTCCCCCCCCCTCGCTCCCCTGTAGGTGGAAGACCGAAATGCTGCTCAGCTGCTCAGTTTCTGTGTTCTTCTGCATATGCTATTACTTTCAATTTATTGCATGCATCATATGAATACCTTTCTTTTTTTTTTCCATTACGAAACTAGCTACTTACAAAAACATTGTACTGTTATCGATAACACAATTAAATTTTTCTGGCACAGTAGATGGCAATGAAACATCATAGGCTAGACAGTGTCCTGGATTTGTGATGGCAGAGTGGGAGGGATACAGTGTTGGCAAACATGTGAATCCTTGCAACTCATGTTTGTCGCATTGGTGCACTGCTACTGCCAGTTGAATCCAATATTGCCTGATAGAGATAGTTTCCTGTGGCGTAGAGTATATGACCATTTTTAAGATTGGCAGGAATTGTAAATCAAACATTGGACATTTTTATATTAATTTCAAGCATAGGACACACCTAAATATTGGAGGCAATTTTTGAAGAAAAAAAAAATAAGCCTATGTCCACCCGAATGTTTATTAGCGTCTTTTGTAAAAAATTGAAGTAATTATTCAAGAATTTTTCAAGATTTTTGGTAACAATATCAAACGACAAATTGTCTTTATGAAGTGGTATAGATGAACAAAAAACAGTTCCCAGTTCTTTTCGCCAACAACTCAACCCAATACACTTTGCCGCTTGTGGGTCCAGGGCTTAGAATAGGCGTGAGGTATTCCTGCCTGTTGTAAGAGGTGACGAAAAGGAGTCTCACATGTTTCGGCCCTATAAGTTCAGGTCCCATTTTCTGGGTTGACCTGCCACTTTCTGAATTCTAGCGAAGTGCATGCCATATGGGGAAGGACGCCTTATGTGGTGCACGAGCTATCCATAGTGCTCTTAGATTTGGTCTCCTGAGCCTCTTCTTGTCATGGGTTTGCATCTCCACCTGCAATTCAACTATTTGGGCGAGGACACTTTCTGGGGTATGTCGTCTTCTTCCGTTGTCTCCTGTCCTCTTTTGCCCCCATGACAATATTGGATTTCTCTGCGCCCAATATCCAGCATGGTAGCCAGTCCATTGTGGTGAGACCGTCATGTACCAATTTGGTGGTAGCCCCCTGACGACACAGGGATCACACTGCTGATTCCTGAGCATATGCCATGTAGTAGATGCCTGTCTTCCTGGGGCATCAGAACCCTTGGCAATGGCCATTATACCAGGTGGCCTTTGCTGTGGCTGGGTGGTGCTGTGGGGAGAGCCCCTGATCAAAGTGGGTGGCATCAAGGCGGATGACCTGCAATGATGTGGAGTAAGTCATCTTTTGCTGGGGACCGAATGGCCTCAGCAGTCTCTAAGAAAGGAAAGGTTGATTTCCATGCTACCTGTTATGACCCTAAATCATTCCCCTCCCTAGCAACACCTTGGGAGGAACGTAGAGCTTCAGAGAGACCGGATCCATATTCGCCATGTTACTTAGTGTGCAGCAGAACTGTTGGGTACTCCTTTCTGGAAACGAAGCCTCCGTTTTTTGTTGAGCACCTTAAGGATAAGCTTGGGGAGGTGACAGCACTGTCCAAAATGCGCAATGGTTCGGTTTTGACTCAGATGGCATCCCCAATCCAGTGTTGCTCGCCTGTGACAAGCTGGGTGATAATCGTGTTTCGGTCACTCCCTACAAAAGCCTCAATATGGTCCAAGGAATTATTTTTCATCGCAACCTCCTGTTACAGTCCGATGATGAGCTACATGCCAATTTAGAATGGTGGGGTGTTCATTTCGTTTGGTGTGTTGACAGGTGACCCATGAGACAATAGGGTTGCCACCGGTGCCTTCATCTTGGCCTTTGAGGGTGATTAATGCCTGAAAGGGTCAAGGTGATGGTGTACCGTTGTGATGTCAAACCCTATGTCCGCCCCCTATGCGGTGCTGTAAATGTCGGAAATTTGGGCCCATGTCCTCCTGGTGCCCTTCCAGCGTCACATGTAGAGACTGCAGACATTCGCTACATCCGAGTACTGCATGTGCATCTCCTCCCACCTTTGTGAACTGTGGACAGCATCACTGCCCAGTACTCTAAAAGGAACTCAAAATTATGGAGTGCAAGACCCTGGACAGGCTGTCTTATTGCAAGGCTAAGCTCAAATATGAAAGACTTAACCCTGTTCCTATGCGAGCTTCTTATGTTGCCGCCACAATCGCATCGCATTGCCATCGATGACACTGTTACACCCATCATCTCAAGTTACTCCAGTGGGCCTTCAGGGCTGCCCATCCTCCTCCCTCCCTCCAGTTGGCTGGGTGCACGTCGTCTTCTGATGCTCTCAATGCTTCTACTTTGGGAGCATCGCCCCCCAAAATGGCAGGGACATTGGTTCCCTCCCCACAGCCGGAGAAGCAGAGGCCTCCTCTGGCTCCTCTTACATGGGAGGGGTCCCTTGGGACTCTACCTTCCACAGTCGCCCCCTCCTCCCCCCGTGGTCCAGTGGACACCAGTCAGTGGTTGAAAGAGCCACTGGCTGCTGGTTGAAGGGCTTCAAGGTCTTCCTCTGTCCCTGAAGCTACTTCCGGGAAGCCCTCCTAGCAAGCGCCTAAGGAGCAGCGAGAGGGCAAAATTTCAAAGAAGTAACCCACTAATAAATGGGAGCCTCCAGTGCCCCATACACCAGTACTCCCCCACGGCTCTGCGTCCGAGGAAGAGGTGGAGATTCTGCCATCCCCTGAGGACCTAGACCTCGCCGACGCCTCGGATGCCTTGGTACTGGATGCGAAACCTCACTCAGTGGCTAGAGTTGATGCTGAGGCCTAATTTGTCTTCTTGGTCACTCCATACCACCCCCAACGACAGAAAGAGTCATTTTCCAGTGGAACTGTAAACTGTGGCGGTTTCTTCCCCCAACTGGCTAAATTAGGTCAACTTTTAACCTGTATCCCAGCTTTTTGCATTGTCCTTCAAGAGACCTGGTTTCCCGCAACGTGGACCTCCGCCCTTCGTGGCTGTCGGGGTAACTACAAAAACTGTCCTGCCTATGACAGACTCTCAGGTGGAGTTTGTATTTTCGTCCTTACCTCTGTCTGTAGCAAACCTGTGGCCCTTCAAATAGCTTTAGAAGCTGTGGCTGTCAGGGTAAGGACTACACAGGAAATTACCATCCGTAACATCTACCTCCCTCCAGATGGTGAAGCACCACCCCACGTTTTGACTGCATTCACTTCGCAACTCCCCCCACCTTTTCTCCTTCTGGGTGATTTTAATGCCTATAACCCTTTGTGGGGTGGAGCAAAGTTTAACGGCCTTGGCAGAGATGTTGAAGAGCTACTTACTCGCTTCAAACTTTGCCTCCTCAATACAGGTGCCCTCAGACATTTCAAAGTGGCATATATTTGGCCATTGATCTCTCGGTTTGCAGTCGTGGCCTACTTCCATCTATCCACTGGAGAGCACATGACGACTTGTGTGGTAGTGACCACTTCCCCATCTTCTTGTCACAACCCCGGCGTCATGCCCATGGCCGCCTACCCAGGTGGACTTTATCCAAGGCAAATTGGGAAGCTTTCACTGATGCTGTCAACGTTGATTCTACCCCAGATGGTGTCATCAATTTGGTGGTTGAGTAGGTCACTGCAACAATAGTTTCTGCAATGAAAAACACAATTCCTAGTTCCTTCGGGTGCCCCCAGTGTAAGACAGTACCTTCGTGCTCGCCGGAAATTGCTGAGGCCATTAAAGAGTGTAGGCAGGCTTTACAGCGACATAAGCGGCACCCTTCCCAGGAGTACCTAATAACTTTTAAACGGTTCCATGCCCGCGTTCACCAGCTTATAAAAAGAAGGAAACAGGAGTGTTGGGAGAGATACATATCGACCATTGGGTGCCATACATCACCTTCCCAAGTCTGAGTGAAGATCAGATGTGTTTTTGGGTGCCAGACCCCAACAGGTGTCCCTGGTGTTAACATCAATGGCGTGTTATCTACTGCCGCAAATGCCATTGCCAAGTACTTTGCTGAGCACTATGCTCGCGCCTCTGCGTCAGAAAATTATCCCCCAGCCTTCCGCACCATCAAATGGCGGATGGAAAGGAAAGTCCTCTTGGTCACTACGTGGCACAGTGAACCCTATAATGGCCCATTTACAGAATGAGAGCTCCTCAGTGTCGTTACACATTGCCCCGACACTGCTCATGGGGCAGATCGGATCCACAGTCATATGATTCAACATCTTTTGTCTGACTACAAGTGACATCTCCTTGTCATCTTCAACCGGATCTGGTGCAATGGTGTGTTTCCATCACAGCGGCGGGAGAGCACAATCATACCAGTGCTAAAACTCACTAAAAACCCACTTGATGTGGATAGCTATCGGCCCATCAGCCTCGCCAACGTTCTTTGTAAGCTGCTGGAACGTAAGGTATGTTGGTGGTTGGGTTGGGTCCTGGAGTCCTGTGGCCTACTGGCTCCACGCCAGGGCAGTTTTCGCCAGGGTTGCTCTACCATTGATAATCTTGTGTCCCTTGAGTCTGCCATCTGAACAGCCTTTTCCAGATGCCAACACCTGGTTGCCATCTTTTTTAGTTTTATGAAAAGTGTATGACACCACCTGGCAACATCATATCCTTGCCTGATTTTAATAAAAAATTTCCTGTCATGTCGTTCTTTCCGTGTCCAAGTTCATGCCTCCCATAGTCCCCCCCCCCCCCCCCCCCCTCCCCTCTCCCTCTCCCATAACCAGGAGAATGGGTTCCGCAGGGCTCTGTATTGAGTGTATCTCTATTTTTAGTGGCCATTAATGGTCTAGCAGCAACTGTAGGGCCGTCCGTCTCACCTTCTCTGTATGAAGACGACTTCTGCATTTTGTACTGCTTCACTAGTACTGGTGTTGCTGAGCGGCGCCTACAGGGAGCCATCCGCAAGGTGCAGGCATGGGCTGTAGCTCACAGTTTCCAGTTTTCGGCCGCAAAGTCGTGTGTTATGCACTTCTGTCAGCGTCATACCATTCATCTGGATCCAGAACTTTACCGTAATGATGGTACACTCACTGTAGTGGAGACATATCGATTTTTAGGACTGGTTTTCAACCCTTGATTGACTTGGCTTCCTCACCTTCGTCAGCTTAAGCAGAAGTGCTGGCAGCACCTCAATGCCCTCCGTTGCCTAAGCAACTGGGGTGCAGATTGATCTATGCTGCTGCAGCTCTACAGAGTTCTGATTCCCATTTTTAAGTGCTTTTTTTTTGTGTTTGTTCTGTCATTCCTACATGGTGATGTCGATGTATGAGGTTCTGCTTCATTTCGTTGACTTTAAGTTTCCTTATGGTCCATTTGTGCAGAGTCTCTCTCTCTCTCTCTCTCTCTCTCACGCACACACGCACGCACTAAACATCACACACAACTTGTTGTACACTTTTAAACACCGAAAACATTTTACATAAACAACAGTTATTTATAAACAAACCTATTATTTTAATCGGAACAAGGGACTCATTACCTCGCGGTTTGGTCCCCTCCCCCCCCCCCTTCCCCCCCAACACACACCCATCCCCTATTTTTAAACAAACCAACCAACCAGCACATTTCCCAGGGGCATGTCTGAAGTTACTCTTAAATTTGTTGATGACACTTCATGTTTTATCACACATTGCCTCCTCCCTACCGAGAAATCTTCAATACAGTCACGTATTTCATTTGACATCCCATATGGTCCTACTTTGATTAATAAATTTTGATGTGGTAACAACTCAAAAACTTTATAAAAGACATGGATCACTTGTGCCTTACTTATTGCTGTGATGCACGATTTTAATGGTATTATGTGACAAGAGTACCAGTTGTTTTGCAAGCCTAATATTTGGTGGTGTGCAGATCATTTGTTAGAGATAGCTTGTTATGGTTGAGCTCAGAATATGTTAAGATATTCTGCAGTATACTGATGTAGTGGTACTTGATGACAGTTTTGGGGATCAGTTCTACTGTCCATTTGGTAGATATATGTCTTGTGCTTTCTTTCAAACACTGAGGTTTTTGGGGTATGTCTGGTATATTATGCTCAAGAGAAGTGTTAATACCACTGCAAATTTGGAATAGAATCAGAGAGGGATTCCAGCAGACCATAGGGCCTTTCTCAGGTTTAGTGATTTCAGCTGTACTTTAGCAGTACTAGTATTATAATTGGTGCTTTGGTGTGAGAGTTATACTGTGGCATTACTCTCGGATCATTCTTTGTAAAGGAGCATTTGAGAATGGTTTTTTAGCATTCATGCTTTTGCTCTGCTACCCACAATTTCAGTTGCTGTCTTGTCCACGGGTGTATGAATATGATCTCTGATCCCACTGATAGCCATTACATATGACCAGAATGTCTTTTGGTTCTTGTGAGAGATATTTTGATGACACTCTGCAGTGGTAGTCATTAAAGGCATCACTCACTGCCCTTTTGAGAGTGAGATGATCTTTTATTCCTCATCTCTATATAGGCTCAAGCTTTGCTTTACATCTGTTATGGTATAGTTTGTGTTTCATTATAAGTTCATTTACAGAGACTGTATATCATGGAAGGTCCCTCCCATCATGATCTGTTCCATGAGGTACATATATATCCATGTCTTCTAAACTTGAGCCACAGTGTCTCTGCTGTTGCTGCTCAGAGTTAAATGTTTATAGTTCCCCATTGAAGTGTGGCATTACTGCTTCATTATGTAGGTTACTGAACATGTCAGTCTTTCTACTTGTTGTAGTTGCACTCTTTGCTTTGTAATCATTGTCGCTGTAACTTCCTCATGATCGTCGATACCAGTTTTAGTGTGGACATCTTCAAATCGGTCAGTCACATTTGTTACAATCAAGTCTAATATATTTCTGTCCTGAGTAGGATTCTGAACTATCTGTTCTAAGAACAACCCAATTATAAGTTTGTGCTCACCTTTGACACCAAGTCTTGCCCAGATAGTCTCACATGCAGCTTCATTGGTGGATTTGAGTTTCTTGTCTGCTGTGATGAATACACGATATTCATTTCCCATTAGTGTATCACTTTAATTTACACATAGGTTTGTTTCAAAAATATCACTGCTGCATTTTGTTCTTGGTGTTGTGTAAGCTCCAATGCTTTTTACAAGTACTTCAGATTCTGGCTGATTACTTAGATTTAACATTATATTTTGGGGGGACGGGGGTGGGGGTGGGGGGGGGGGGCGACGGGACGGGACGGGACGGGACGGGACGGGACGGGGGAGGGGGTAATTTATTAGGTTCTTACATTACTGTTTCAGAGTTTTGTACGGCTATCATTGTCTAATCTGGATGGAGAGTCACATACTCTAATTTTTTGTGCTCCCTACCCACAGTCAGTTACATGGTTAGCTGCGTCTGGAGAAAAGTGCAGTCTGAAGCATTTACTGTTTATCCATGATAAGTAGAGCACTTTTACTTGTCTTTGAGCACTGCCAATGTTTCCACATGTGTCACCTCTGCTTTCATGTAAGCTTAAGGCATGGTGATGGTGCCAGCACTGCGAGAAAGAGTTGTTCTCACAAGACAGTTGTGATGTGGGGTGTGTGAGGTGTGCCTTGTGCCCTTCCCCACAACCACTGCTCAAAGTTATTCTTATTGAGGCCCAACAGGAAAGTGATATTACAGTTCTCAGCCCGATGACACAAGCCTAGAATGTCACATTCTAGCTTGTCACAGAATTTTCTAAGTACTTGGTTGCAGCCTTCCTCTCACCTCAAATCCAGGGGGCCGCAGTCAGTTCGAGGGATAGTACTGCAGATTGTCAGCTTCTTCTTTGTAAATATAATATTTTCCTTTTGTTTTCCAAAGGAAATTGTGTAAAAAATAGACGCAATGAGAGTGGCAAGAAACCAGTTGGTGGAAAGATAGTCATTCACTGAAAAATTGCTCATGTAAGTGGAGGTGCAGGGCTGTTCAAAAAGATGGTCATAATTTGATTAATTTTTATTTCATTAAATGTAAAGTGGATATGAATATTCTACAAAAAGGATCTAAAGTTTCAGTTACCATCCTTAGAGTGGTGATAGTTGTGTAATGACTGCTAGACTGGTGGCACCAACAGCCAGCCAATTTGTTTCAGATGTCAGTAAATTGGTTACAATGCAGCATAAAAGTATCTGCATTTTTGTTCAAAAGATGAGAGTTGGCAGTTACAATGCAGAGAGCATTTAAACTTTTGATACAGCATTGAAACACAAACTGGAAAAAGCAGAAACCATCGGTTGAAGCAATTTGGACAAACGGAATGTTCCTGCAAAGGACAAAGTGTGGGGTAAGGTCAAATGAGTATGTGTGAAATGAAGAAAATTGTGTATGTAGTCAAAGTGATTCAGCCACTTATGCTGTACTCCCATCCACAAGTGATGGTAGTTCACGCAGATCAAGACACGGATGGGCTTTGCATGGTTGCTGGTTTGAAGCGGCAGTTGCTGTAAGTACGTATATGTGCTTTGTGAAGAAAGCCTTTATGCTGCAAGTCCTCACTTTTGCTTATGTAGAATTTGTCATTTTCTTGTCAGATTTAAGAGGGTTCCCTAAAGCCCTAATCTGGTCAGGCTAAATTAGCAATAAGTAAACAAATACGTAAATAAATAAGCATCAGCAGCAATTAAAACTCGTAACAGATGGAATAAAAATTTACTAAACAACTCACTACATTCAAATTTAATTCTCTCATTGACTATGGCATTCATAGCTGAGTGCACTGAACACTACTGAATGCTTCTTGGCTCTCGGAGAATGTGCGACGCAAGTGCACAGAACAAGCCTAAACACGACCACCATTGCTTGTAACTCCAACTATAGTAGATTTCTAGTGATACCTCATCCAACTGTACAGTGAGTTTTGAGATGCTGTTTGTTGTGGCATAACCACAAGCACCAGAACAAAGATGAAGGACACAAGAGAAGAGAAAGTGGTGAAATGACGTTGACCAGTGGTGCGCTGATTAGGACTGCACCACGACAGGAGTGGCCTCTACAAGACAATAATATAAGCACCCTGCTGCCAGCCTCAGTCGCGCAGTACAGCTCAATGTTGGCTCAGTATTCCCAGAGTATTAGGACAGTATTTGCACAGGCCTAGCATAGAACACTGACAGCAGTTATTTGTGATCCACAAACTGCGTGACAAACTTGCATGAACATTACATATAGCAAAGGACTCTGATTTATATTGCATGCCACTATTGCTTGTGACAACACATTGTAAATACAAGTAAAGTATTGTCAATCTGCTTTATTGAAATAAAACTAAAGTTATTTTGCGTGAATTGTTGTATAGCATTCCAAGAACGCAGTATCCCTTAAGCACCCTATAAGCGACAGTGGGCAGGACCGAACACTGTTTGCTGTAAAAATCCCATTACATATAACTTGTTTGGCTTCTTGTTGAAAATTACAAGAAAAGCATATAGAATTTTGTGGTGGTATGATAAAAAAATGGAATATGAAACTTTTCTTTTCGTATTTTACTTTTAGTGATTTTCGTCTTAGAGGAAAAATGAGTTGTCACAATATTTGCTTATGGGGTTTGCAAAATCTTCCTGAAACATTACAACACGAGAAACAGTAAATCAAGCTTAATTTATTTTGTGCCTTATTGCAAAACAGTTTATGGGCCATTGTTTTTTGTGGAGAGAACTATTGGTGGAATAAAGTAACTGGACATGTTGGAACAATCGCTTTTTCTTTCCTTACTGGAGACTCGTAAGTGTTAATTTTTCAAAAGGATGCAGTTTTGACCCATTAGTACCTTGATTTCTGAAAGCATTTTTGAATCAATCCATACCTCAACAACAGGTAGGTCATCTGGGAAAAGCAAACCAGGCCCTTACTTTCTGGCCTCAGATATCTCCTCACCTCCCACCATATGACTTTCTCTTGCTCGGCTTTGTAAAAGAGGCAGTTCAAGTTTCACCTCTGCCAACAACTGTGACCAGCCTGTGGAACCATATCTCAAGAGGTGTACTCAGTAACACAGATGATTCTTTGCATGTGGGATGTGTTTGCCTTGCAGCAGCAGTTGGAGGAGGACAATTAAACATTTAGAACATGTGTGTTTCTTGAATTTTCCCAGTGGAAGAAGTATCCCCTTATCTTTTGTGCATGCAATTGGGATATTATTAATTGTTGTTTCAATATTTCAGCTGAGAGCATTTCTCAAGGTTAGTCACTTAAAAGGTTTTTAAATCAGTTTACACACTACTGAGCAATAAACAGGCATGCATCAGAGAGAACACTGTATCAAGCACTGGTCATACATATAAATGTATGCATGTAAGTGTAAAATAAGGCAAGTGCAGAGTCACCAAATCTGCAATGTGTGAAAGTTACGTGGTTAATTATTATGGATGGCATATGTTGGAATACCTTAGACTTAGAACAGTATTGTCTTTGAGAATTCAGACATGAAACAAGGGATTTACTTGATTTGTCAGTGAAAACTCTTATCTTTGTTGCTCAGCTGTATTATGGGGGTGTGACCTGTAGCTTAACTTTCCTGTAATTCATGGAATGGCTACTGGAAATAAAAATTCCCAGACACTGCAGATTTATTGGGTTGTAGACGGTGGGTGTACCACATTCTTGTGCGGTGTATATTGGTTGTCCTATGTACCTTTTATCACTTTCACTAGGAATTTCATATATATCTATGTTTCGTAAAATCTGATAATCTTTCACAGCTCCCAAAATAACTGCCATCTCGGCCAGTGGAAGGAAGATCACATCCACTTTATGCTTCTGCATTATTCTTGCATTTCCCGCGTACTACACCTTTACCTCTCTTTCTTTTTGTTCTTCATTTGATTGGTCTGGCTTTCATGCTTGCTGAACTTTCACAATGAAATGTTTTGTATACCCATTCTTATTGAATATCTCTGCCAAGTGTACCATTTCATCCAATAGACTTCATTGTCAGACACAGAGTGACCCCTTTGCAAAAATGTTAATGGTACACTCATAGTTTGCGGAGGGTGTGGCAGCTAGAAACCTGCAACTCTAAATCAGTATGGGTTGGCATATGGTAAGAGCAATGCCATAAAACCCATCTCCCTTGTGCCAAACAAATACCCAGAAACAGTAGACAGCCATTTGTTTCTCATTCCGTGGTAAATTTGATGTTTTCATGAATCTCAACTTATCTCCAGAACACTGTGGAAAAAGAGGACTCAAACACTGCAGTTTTAAAACCGACGGTGTTCTCAAGATATGTCGATGACACATTTGTAGTTTGGCCCCCTGGTGATAGATTATTTTGAACATCTTAACTCCATTCATGAAAGTATCAAATTTACAGTGGAATGGGAAATGAATGGCCGTTTACCAGAGCAAGTATTAATAGTATCCTGGATGGACACCTGAAAAATGAAGGCATAATAATTTATAGCGTGTTTGTAAACTCTAAATTTCCTTTTTACATTATTGAAATTGAGTGTATTTTTGAACAATCCTGTGTTGGTCAAAGCAGTATTTAGCAAAGTACCTGTCACCATACAAAATTTAAAAATATTTGGAAGGGCAGTGTGCTAGGAAGAAATTAATTTGTTTGTTTCTGAAAAACTTCAAAGTAGTGCAGATTAGTGCCTCAATTGCTGTGACAAATTGACTGGCTTGACTGAGCAGTAAAATTTGAGGATTGTTTTCTTAATGAGCGTAGGTCATGTTCAGCTGTTTTGTTGCCCTATCTAAAACTGAACTGTTTCATCTTTAACAATGCAGATGGAAGATTTGTAGCAACAAAATACATGTGCGCTGTGGAGCTTAGATAATGCAAGTAGAATGGGTGTTCTGACTAAATGTAATGGTTTACTTGAAGTTTAACAACTCTGTTAAAAAGCCATTGTCAGATTTTAAGACTTTTGAACCAGAAGTTCACTCGCTTATGATTTTGTGTACTAGGGTAATTTTAGTCTTTATTTTTTACATTAAGAAAAGTTTAAATCATAGATCATGGCTCATACTTTACTGAGGTATGTCACTTAGTTGTGACAATGCAGTGTCATTTGGGAAGAACTGGAGGAAAATAAAAATGCTGAAGTAATGCATTAAACAGTAAATGCAGGTCTATTTTAACCTCCCATATTTAAATAAAATTGTAGTTATTGGTAAATCTTCTTGAACAGAAACACTGACATTGCATGTTCTGTGTTTTACATTATATGTGCTTGTTTACCAAAGTCTTAACTTGAACTGTAAATAAAAATTAATGAAATTGTTGTTCTCAAGGGAGGAGTACTCTGTGGCTGAAAGAAATGATGGTCACTGCTGCAAGCCAAGAACAATAAAAATTAGTGAATACAAAGTTGTGAGAGAAGTACTATTTATGCTTCATTCACCATCAGCAACTTTTCTGTTTTATCAAGAAAATGGCCGTTTTGTTGTACGGAATGATGTTACTATTCCAAGTCTTACCAAGGCACGTTTTTATCATGGCGTTCTTCAGTAGATCTAGGTCCAACTATTTTCCAGTATCACTTCATGCATTACAAAATGTAATTGTTATCAATGTTTATTAGGATGCTGTCAAGAATTATTTGGGACATGTGTGTGAGTATGTCAACATTGTGTATGAACTACAGAAATTCAGGGAAGAAGTTTATGCTGGTTATCAGTCAGATAATACCTCAGCTACAAGGTTGCCCACTTTCACGTTTGAAGCATATGCTGCGTCAGTGCACGACATTCTTCAGGAATTTGCTCAGTTCATCTCAAAAATTGAAGGACGAGTAAGGAAACAAGGTAATTAAGAAATTCCACTGTATTGTACTATTAATTTGTTACAATAATATTTTATTTATTATGACAATATTTGCTATTGCAGTATGTAAAATATGTTATTCAGTAAATCTATATGTTAATTACATTACATTAATAGAGTGTCACTTTCAGCTCTAAAGTTCTGCAAGTGTTGGAATAGTTCAAGTAACGGTAGACAGCTGTAGTATGATACATGATAGTTTAGTGGGGCAGCACATAGATGATGCTGAAAGTGATGTCAACAGTAGGAAGTTTTTCGTATTTTTCTAGCGCTATGTAGGCTGTGCTGAAACTACATTAAGATGTAATATTCTTGGTGAATAGAAACAGATGAAAAAGACTTCTATTTAACTTGTAAATTATGGATTGCAGCAATCAGTCATCCTTTTTAAATTTTATTGTGCAGATCTAGATTTTGGCATTTCTCAATGCATTATTATTTGTGCTCAATGCATGTAATGCCTCTTGGTCAGGTTTCATCCACAGTTCATTGAGTATTCAATGACATCTGCACATTAAAATTTAAAAAGGATGACTAATCACTGCAATCTATAATTTACAAGTCAATATAACACTCGCTGAGTGCAACAGCTTTCTGAATGGACGGTAACCTGACTTCTTTTTAAGTTCATAGAGCTCAATAACTACATTTTGTTCCACTAATATGTTAATAATGATGTGGTCTTCAGTCCAAAGACTTACTTGGTGCAGCTCTCCATGCTACTCTATCATGTGCTCCCTGCATTTTTAATCGTCATCCTACAATGGCCAACTGCATTTGTTACAAACAGTTGCATGCACAGTGTCATCACTGTCTTTGGGACAGTAGAAAAGCTAGCTGGATTTCCTTTCCTAGTTCTTTTAACAGTTCCACTCTTTTGTCATGTGGGCCAATCTCGGACAGCTGTCTGGGCCCAAGGTTCATTCCCAAATTTCTGGCCTGACAATAGTGGATGATGTCATAGTGGACCCTTCTAACACCCCGAACCCCTTGCACTGTTATTTTGCGGAGATTTCGAGCTGCACCCACTATTACCCTGCCTTCCACTGTTGGAAACATGTGGAGGAGGCTCAGGCTATTCCTTTTTCTTCTCAGAATCGTGAGAGCTACAATGTCTCTTTTACTATGAGGAGCTAGATCGTGCCCTCACTTCATCCTGATCCTCCTCTCGAAGGCCAGACGATGTTCACATTGAGATGTTGCAGAACCTTTCTCTTGCGGGCAAGCACTTTCCCCTTTATATGTACAATCGCATCTGGGCACACGACAACTTTCACAGACACTGGCATGAAGCCATTGTCATACCATACCTAAGCATGAAAGGATAAACACCTTCCTTCTAGTTATCACACCATTTATCTCACTAGGTGTTTGCGTGATAATGGAATGTATATAATTCATGCACGGCTGATATGGTGGCTCGAGTCTTACAATTTACTAACCACTGCACAGTGTGGATTTCGAGCATGCCGTTCTGCAGTTGACCATCTCGTCACTTTGTCAACCCATGTCATGAATGGTTCTGCAGAAATACCAGCCTGTGGCCGTGTTTTTCGATTTGGAGAAAGCCTGTGACACCTGCTTGAGGACTGGTATCCTCCGTACTCTTTACATGTGGGGCTTCCATGGCCGCATGCCCAGTTTCCTTCAGGAAATTTTAAGGGGAGCCGGAACAATCCATCTCCTCCGTCTTAGTTTTAGCAAATAGAAGGAACATTTTTTCTAAAACCATTAAACATATTGCTCTGAAATTTGGACTACATGTTCAGTGAATATTTCTCTACAAAGTTATAATGCCATGTTAATAAATATTTATTGGTATTTGTTTTACAACTTTTTAAACAGATACTTACTTTTTTCTTCTATAACTCTTGAATTATACAATATCTTTTTACAATTTGTTATAAAAATGAAGGAAAAGAAGTAAACAATATTGTGTATAAATTTCATATAAATTTCATTGATATACTGTTAGCAGTTTTTGAGAAAATGTTCCTCAAAGATGAAAATTAAGTTACCCAAAATGGCTTCCAAAGTTTTTTTACATTTCAGCACATCACATTTGATAATGTTTCCTTCATTGTATGTTGCCACTGCATCATACACTCCAAAATTCAGTGTTTTTATCTGTACAAACACTCTTTTGGGAATCCTAATCCAAATTAAATTATTTACACTTTCATTTGGATTTTGTGTTTTCCCATGTAAACATTTTTCCAATAAACTTGGCTGTGATAAATCTCTGAATATGGGCTTAATTACATCAATTACAACATTTAGCAAACTGGTTTTATGGGCATATTCCTTTCCTGATTGGTATTTACACCATGAGTCATCACCTGTGGGACACAGTGCACATTGTGGATGCTCATTTGTTAATGCAGTATGGAAAAATAATGCCCATACTGCTCTCCTCATATGCTCAATGCTTCTTGTGTTTTGCCTAATTGCACACCCATAATACCTCTGCAATCTATCAATTGCTTAATTTGTCAATCTTCCTCTTCCTCCAAGGGCCTTATCATCACTAAGCTTCTGGGATCCTGATGTCCGCTTTAGTTTGCGCAAGCGAGCCCCCAAGTGCTTCTGCACATGTCAAATGCACTCTCGTTTTTTAATGTGAATTTCATTGGCATAAGGTTTGAGTTCCTCTACAGCTTTATATCCCTTAGAATCACCATCTCCTAGATAGTTAGTGTATCGTACATTATACCACTCCTGTGATCTGGAAAAAATTGCTTTCACTGCCTCTACTTCCATCACTCCACTCGTGCCATGAAAATTTGCTTCACAACTTTCACTATGTTCGTCCTTGGTATTGCCCTTACATCTACAATGTTTTGAGAGAACAACAACATCAATTACTTTGCAACTGTCTCCACTGGTAGCTGTCACAACTCCATTTAGAGATATGACCTCTATGTTGCCATGATCCATCTAAAGCAACAGTTAAATCTCTAAAATTCCCATTATCTGTCAGAGCTTCCTCAACTGCTTTCTTCATTGTTGCTTGAGCAATATCTTCAGCAGAAGATCCCACCAATTCCTTATAAAATCCAAACTTGGTTGGTGGTTTTGGCAAGTTCATAATTCCACATAACATTGTCCCTCCAGCACTGTCCTTGCCAATGCAACGCCAGCCATACACTAGCTTAACATTTATGTTGTACACCTTCTTTCCACTATTACCACTATGAGGAATACTGTTAGAATTAGAAAATGAAACTTCTGCAGCACATTTGTGACTATTCAATAACATTTTACATGCCAAACCAATGTGTGAAGTTATTTTCAATTTCAGTCCTCTCTCTTTGCAAACTTGGCATAATACTGTTTCAAAATATTAGAGAGCAAGGAAATGGTAATTATTTCATTCACATCATTACTGTCACTTTCATAGTTTTTAAATGTTTCTTTGCTGTCACAAAGTTTCTTGCTGGAAGAAGTTCTATCACATTCATTTGGAGTAGTTGGTGAAGCAGTCTGAGCAGCATCTCCCTTCGAAACAACAAAAGATTTCTTCTTCCACTCATTGTGCCTTTTCTTAAACACTCGATTGCTGAAACAGGGCGTATTGATATCCACAAACCAAATACGTAAAACAGGTACAAGCAAAATTCGTCAGATACGCAAAATTGAGCAGCTAAACAACACAAAGCAAACTTAACAAGTCAACACACACGGTATAGCGTTTATGTTTACCGATATGAACAGTCACTTGTCACAGAGAGAAAGCCATACAACGGAAAACAAAACACTGTCTAATTCCGCAAAGATACCCTGCTTGTAACCACCAAGCGGCGCCGTCAGAGGTGACACACCAAGTCGCTACAACCGTTAACGCGGTGCATCAACTTTGCAGTGATAAAAAACACACTTAGAATTCACTTAGAAGGGTGAAACTTGATTTGTTTTATTCAGAAAACTCCAAATAATTTTATAATTGAAAAAAAAACAAAAAATGTTAATTTGGTCATTTTCATCGTTCCAGCTCCCCTTAAAAGACCAAGTTTTCAAGGTACATGTGGGTTCTGCCTTGTCAGACACCTTTATCCAGGAAAACAGTGTGTCTCAGTGTTCCGTCCTAAGTGTCGTCCTCTTTGCTGTGGCCGTTAACCCTATAATGGTCTGTCTCACACCAGGTATATCTGGCTCCCTTTTTGTTGACGATTTTGTGATCTATTGCTGCTCTCCATGGACTTGTCTCCTTGAGCTGCGTCTTCAGCGATGTCTCGATCATCTTCACTCATGGATCATCGACAATGGCTTTCTCTTTTCCACTGACAAAACCATTCCTATAAATTTCTGGCAATGCATTTGGTTTCTCAACTGTCTTTACGTCTTGGGCCTATTGCTCTTCTGTTCATTGAAACTATGAAATTCCTTGGGCTCATGCTCTATAGGAAACTTCCTTGGTCCTCCCAAGTGTCTTACCTGGCAACCCCCCCATGTACGGCCCCAGAATGTCTTATGTATCCTCAGTGGTACTTCCTGGGGAGCGGATCAGACCATCCTCCTCCATTTTTATCAGTTGCTTGTCAGTTTGAAACAAAATGATGGGTGTTTCGTTTATGCACCTGTACGTCCATCCCTCTTACGCCATCTCAATACTATGCACCATCATGTCATCTGTTTGGCCACTGGCACAGTTTATACTAGTCCAGTTGAGAGTCTGAATGCCGAAGCTGCTGAGCTACCACTGTCATAGTGCCATGACTTTCTCCTCAGCAGATACGCATGCTGTTTGTCTGCCATATGCCTCCCATTCTATGCCTCCTTTGATGACTTCTTTGATCACCAGTATGGGGTACATCCCTCTTCTCTGTTATCTCCTGGAGTCCACTTTTGCCACTTGCTATGGCGGCTGAACTTCACACTAACTGCAACTGAGCCCTTCACCACCTCGGCTTCGTGCCAGCCTGTGCTCACCTTGGACTTCACTCACTTCCTAAGAATGCCACTCCAGATTTGCTCTATCGTCGTAAGTTTCTCAACTTTCACAGGGAAATTCATGATAGTACCTTTGTGTACACTGATGGCTCTCAGAATGACTGTGGTGTCAGGTGTGCTTTTGTCATTGGCACTGACGATTTTCAGTGTTGGCTTCTGGAACCCTGCTCAGTATTTACAGCAGAGCTCTTTGCTCTGTATCAGGCAGGCAGTATGTCTGGTGACACAGGCTTTTCAATTGTGTCAGTTGTTCTGACTCTCGGTGTCCTTCAAAGCCTCTGCGTGCTGTACACCCTCCATCCCCTAGTGCAACAGGTCTGTACTTGCTCACTGTTGATGTAGCCACTGTGATGTTTATGTGGGTTCCTGCTCATGTTGCTGTGACAGGATATGAGGCCACTGATGCTGTTGCCAAGGCTGCAGTCCTTGAATCGTGGCCCATTAGTTCTTCCGTTCCCTCTGATGATCTCTGTGTTGCTGTCTGTCAGCAGGTGGTGTCACTTTGGCATCACCACTGGTCCTCACTTTATGGGAACAAGCTCTAGGAAATTAAGTCTCTCCCACCAGCCTGGACAGTCTTCTTTTGGTGCTCTTGCCACGAGGAGATCACTTCAGTTAAATTGCATATTGGGCACTGTCTTTTTACACATTGATGTTAGTTAAGTGGTGCTCCCCCACCACTATGTGCTCATTGCTCTCATCCTCCTACAGTTCGCCATTTCCTGGCAGAATGCCTTTTTTTTAACCTCTTACATTCTCATTTATGTTTGCTGTCTGAGTTATTGGTCGTGTTAGTGAACAATGTGTGGGCTGTTGATCGTGCTTTACTTTGTATCCATTGTAGCAATATGGCAAAGGACATTCAAGCTTCAGTTCAGGACCTGCGTTGCTCTGTGGTGTATTTTATGGATCTTCCTCAAAGTCCCAGTTTTTAGCTGTCTTTTACGTCCGTTGATTGGGCTTAACATGTAGTCATTTCTAATTCCTTTCTTTCTTTCTTTCTTTGTTCTCTACAGTTCTGATGTGGGCACATTTGACCCTAGTTGTTTTTACACCCTAAAATAAAACAAAACAAAATAAACGTATCCGCAGTATATATTCCAAAATGGGTGTTAATATATCTGACAGAGTGGGACTGATCAGCTCAAGTCTAGAACAGTAATCTGTTATAATATATTGCTTGACTTAATGTTGGTCAGCACATCTCACCCAGCTAGCAACAGTTCTGAGCCCAGCATTTTGTTTGTGAGTTGTAACAAAGTTCTAGTAACAAGAAGCGACTTACTTCCAATTACCGTGTGCATTTCAGTTTAAAATCTTAAACTTGTTTTGTGTTTATGTTGCTGGTAGCCACAGTTTTGCATTCCAACTACTGTGTAGTGTATATTTCTGCCATTTGTTTTCGATCAGATGTTTGTTTTCATGTCAGTAGTCAGTTGCTGCTGTAGATCTCATTAGTTGATAAGAAGCTCCGATTTACACAGCAGTGTTTCAGAGCACAGAGTTTCATATGTGAATTCTACATCCTAAATCAGTTCGCTCTACAGTTCCTTTGACTATACTGTGGATAGGATCTGTGACTGCTGTGTTCTGATGCAAGCTAAGTGTATGACTCTTCGCTCACACCTCCAGGTGGTTCTGGCTTCAATAACACAGTTTGAGGATGTTGCCAGTGGGCATCGCTCTACAGTTCCTTTGACTATACTGTGGATAGGATCTGTGACTGCTGTGTTCTGATGCAAGCTAAGTGTATGACTCTTCGCTCACACCTCCAGGTGGTTCTGGCTTCAATAACACAGTTTGAGGTTTGTTGCCAGTGGGCATCGCTGTGGCGTGCTCTATGTGGGGATGTGAGATACATCCAGCACATACCTTGTGTTCCCCAATAGGTCCACTACTGTGACTGCCCAAGTATTGTCCTCATTGAGGATGACACCTCACCTGCGGTCAAGTGGCAGTTTCTTTCAAGGTGTGGGAGGCACTGAAATACTTTCTGGAGGGCCAATCAAAGAGCTCCCCTGTTTGGGCCATATCTGTGGCTATCAAAATCCCTGAGCCAGATGCTGTTGCTCATCTTGTTTCAGCAGAAGCCTGTCGACCTGCAGGATCTGGGCATTCAGAGGGTGGATTAACTTGTAGCTGGTAGCCCCAATGCTAGGTGTGTATTGGAGCCCCTTAGGGATATGGCTGCCAAGGAGGAAGAAATCCAGTGCACTCTGTTTGCATTCTGGGAAGAGTAATTCCAGATGTGAAATGAGTGCTTCTGGATGTTACGAAGAGCACAGAGTGTGGGCAATTACAGGTGGTGGCTCATTTTGGTACTGACGATGCGTGACACTGTGGAACAGAAGAGATTCTCCCAGGTTTTGGGCAGCTAGCTGAAGCGGTAAAAGCTGCCAGACTTGCTTGTGATATGAGGGCACAGCTCACAATCTGTAGCATCATCAACAGGACTGACTGTGAACTTTTGGTACACAGCCAAGTGGAGAGTCTGGATCAGAGGCTCATATGGATCCACAACCGTGTAGGTTGTGGAGCTCTTGTCTTCAGCCATAGCGTGGGTTTTGGGTTCCGCTTAATAGATAAGGTGTCCACTACACGTTAGAGGCTGCTACAAGTTATAGCTTTGTTGGAAAAGAATCAGATCTCTAAGGGCTAACAGAAATCACTGAAGTTCAAATAGTTACAGGTACCAAAAGCAGGCGAAAGCCAGAGTTCAGCTGAAATTTTTACAAAGGATCTAACCATGTTTGGAAGGGATAGATTAAATACAGTTGGTGGCAGTGTCTTTGTTGCTGTTAGAAGTGGTTTAACTTGCAGGGAAACTGAAGTAAACAGTTCCAGTGAATTAGTATGGGTAGAGGCTATACTTGACAACCAGAATAAATGGTTGCTTTTACTGACCCGCTGACTCAGATGATACAGTCCCTGAAATGTTGAAAGAGAACTTGAGTTTCATTACAAATAGGTACCCCACTCATACAACTGTTATTGGTGGTGACTTCAATCTGCTCTCGATTTGTTGCCAAAAATACATATTCAAAGGCAGTGGTAGATGTGAAACGTTGTCACAAATTGTACTAAATGCTTTTTCTGAAAATTATTTTGCACAGTTAGTTCGGGAGCCCACTTGAAATGGAAATGGTTGCAGAAACATACTTGACCTTTTAGCAGCAAATAATCCTGAGAAAATAGGGAGAATCGTGATGGAAACAGGTATTAGTGACCACAAGAACATTGTAGCGAGACTGAATACCGTAACATCCAAATCCAACAAAAGTAAAACCATTGTTTGATGCCTTCCTAAGAAAGAGCCTCCACTCTTTCCCAACTAATTGTATAAGTGTAGCTGAAATTGAAAGCATGGTGTCTGAGGCAATAGAGAGGTTTATACCAAATAAATTAATAAAAGATTGTGCTGATTTTTCATGGTACACAAAACAGGTCAGAACACTGCTGCCGAAGCAACAAAACAAGCATGCCAAATTTAAAAGAACACAATTTCCAAGACTTGTAATGTTTTACTGAAGCTCAAAACTTAGCGAGGACTTCAATACTAGATACTTGTAATTGCTTCATTAATAAAGCTGTCTTGACAGTGCCACTAAAGTGAAGTTATTAAAGGTAGTTTCAGAAATTTCTCCAACAGAGAAGAGGAAGTAAATATTCCAGAATTTGAAGAAAGAACAACTGCCAACATTAGTAACTTACGGGATATCCTCAGTGTAGCGAAGCAGCATAAAGCAATTATTAAAGGCAAGTCTTCTGGTCCAGGTAGATACCAGTAACTTTCCTTCTAGAATATGGTAATATAGTAGCCCCATACTTAACAATCATTTACAACAGCTTGCTTGGTGAAAGATCCTTAATAAGAGACTGGAAAGCTGTACAGGTCACACACATACTCAAGAAAGGAAATAGGAGTAATCTGCTAAATTACAGACCCATATCGCTATCATCAGTTTGTAGTAGGATTTTAGAACATCTACTGTGTTCGAATATGTTGAATTACTGTGAACATAACGGTCTGACACGCAGTTAGCACAGATTCAGGAAATACTGTTCTTGTGAAACACAACTAGCTCTTAATTCGCACAAAGTAATGTGTTCTATTGACGGGGGATCGAAATTGATTCCATATTTCTCAATTTCCAGAAGCTTTTTGGCACTGTTCCTTACAAGAGACTGCTAACCAAATTGCATGCCTGTGAATTATCACCTCAGTTGTGCGACTGAGTCTGAAATTTCCTTTCGGGAAGGTCACAAGTATGCAGTAATTGATGGAAAATCATCATGTAAAATAGAAGTGATATCTGGCTTTCCTCTGGGTAATGTTACAGGCCCTGTGCTGTTTCTGTCTATCTATATCCGAATCCTTCTCCAGCTACTGCCAGGTCTGGGTGCTGGTGAGTCCTCTCCATCTGGCTCGGTCCTCCCACCACTTTTCTTCCTCCACTTGTTGCCAGGTCACACCTCTCCTTTCCACAGATATTCTCACTCCCATTTTCCACCGTGTTCTTGGGTGCCCTGTGGGTCTTTTCCCATCCATCTTTAGTTCTTCCATAATTTTGGGTAGTCTCTGCCCATGCATCCTCTTAACATGCCCATACCATCTTAATCTCTTTTTTTCAATTTCTTCTCTCATACTTTCTTGTTTAAGGTCCTTTCTAATTTCTACATTCTGTACTCTGTCCATTCTTGTTTTTCCCTTAACTGCTTTGAGAAATTTCAGTTCCCCTGCTTGCAGTCTGCTCCAGTCCCTTTCTGTCATTGTCCATGTTTCTCCACCATAGGTGACAATAGGGAAGTAATAATTCTTATATGTAAGGAGTTTTGCTTTTTCTGAAACTTCCTTGTTCCAAATCAGGTGTTTTATGGCTTGGTAGAAATTGCCTCCCTTCTGTAACCTCCTATTAATTTCATTAGTTATTCTTCCATCCCTAGATATTTCACTCCCTAAATAAGTGAAACTTTCTACCACTTTGAGGGGTTCTCCATTCAAGATAATATTTCTGTTGATCCCTTTCTCTCTTCCAAATACCATTACTTCACTATTATCTTTATTTATTTTTAATACGTACCTTTTCATTATTTCCTTCCATGCATCAAGTTGTAACTGTACATATATCTCTTTATTGCCCCATATTACCAGATCATCTGCAAAAATCATCTTTTTGTCTTTTTCTTTCACTATATCTCTAACTGCCCTATTCATTCCCTCCATCACAGCATTAAAAAGTGCAGGAGATAGAATACTTCCTTGCTTAAGTCCATGTCTTATTTCGAAGTATTCAGAGTTCACCAATGGTATTCTGATTCTACAATTGTGTCCTCTGTACATTGTCTTTATTACATTAAGTCAGATGATTAAACATCTCTCATCTAACTACAAGCAACACCTCCTCGTCATCTTCAACCGGATCTGGTGCGATGGCATCTTTCCATCGCAATGGCGGGTGAACACCATCATTATGGTGCTCAAACCTGGTAAAACCCCACTTGATGTGGGTAGCTATCAGCCCATCAGCCTCACAAACATTCTTTGTAAGCTGCTGTAACATATGGTGTGTCGGCGGTTGGGTTCGGTCCTGGAGTCACGTGGCCTGCTGGCTCCATGTCAGGGCAGCTTCCGCCAGGGTCGCTCTACCACTGATAATCTTGTGTCCCTTGAGTCTGCCATCCGAAGTCTTTTCCAGACACCAACACCTGGTTGCCTTTTTTTTTTTTATTTAGGAAAAGCATATGACACGGCCTGGCGCCATTTCCTTGCCACATTATACAAGTGGGATCTCGGAGGCCTGCTCCCGATTTTTATCCAAAATTTCCTGTCACTTCGTACCTTCCGTGTCCAAGTTGGCGCCTCCCATAGTTCCCCCATATCCATGAGATTGGTGTCTCGCATGGCTCTGTATTGAGTGTATCTCTATTTTTAGTGACCATTAATGGTCTAGCAGCAGCTGTAGGGCAGTCCATCTCACCTTCTCTGTATGCAGACGACGTCTGCATTTCGTACTGCTCCACCAGTACTGGTGTTCCCCCCTGCGGGTCCGGGGATTAGAATAGGCCCGCGGTATTCCTGCCTGTCGTAAGAGGCGACTAAAAGGAGTCCATCCCCCTCACGGGGGTAGTTCGCGCCTGCGTCCGGAGACGGACGGTTCCACGACCTATCATCGTGGTCCTTTTGGTTTTTTCACTTCTCGTTTCTTCCTTCCTTTTGTTGGTTCCTTTCTTTGCTCTTCTCCACCTCACTGTCTTCCTTACTCTTTCCCTTGCCTTCTCCTTGCCTTCTCATTGCCTTTTTCTCCTTGCCTTCTCATTGCCTTTTTCTCCTTGCCTTCTCATTGCCTTTTTCTCCTTGCCTTCTCATTGCCTTTTTCTCCTTGCCTTCTCATTGCCTTTTTCTCCTTGCCTTCTCATTGCCTTCTTCTCCTTGCCTTCTCATTGCTTTCTTCCCCTTGCTTTCTCATTGCCTTCTTCTCCTTGCCTTCTCTGGTCTCCGCCTCGGCGTTTGAGACAGTCTGTCCTCTTTCTCCCTCTCTCTCTTCTTTTTCCTCTTCTTCCTTCCTCCCTGTGCGTGCCTGAAGGCCGACCCACGCGTTCGCACGCGTAGCCGGTGACGGGGTAACGCGTAAGTCCCCGCCCTGGGTAGACATGTAAGGCACGCGCGTACCCCCTGGTAAAGGCCAGGCCCGGGGAGGGGTGATTGCCTGAGCTGATACCTTCTCACCATGCCGATTGGTCCCTCCGTCTGTTTCTCGGGAGGTGTGACCTGAGGTGTAAACATTCACCTAAGGCGGGAGTGCCCTCTGAGAGGGTCCCCACAAGGAAGGAGCGCGCCATCGGAGACGCTGGCAATCATGGGGGATTCCTCCGCAATGGATTCTACTCCATCTCTTTCGACTTCGACCCAAAAACGGAAACGTGACCAGCCAACAGTGACAAAAGTACTACCGCCTGCCCCACAGTTCCTCGTAGTTTCTCGAACTGAGGACGGAAAGGATTTTTCCTCTGTCAACCCTTTCGTTATTCAGAAGGGCGTAGATGCCATAGCCGGATCTGTCAAATCCTGTACCAGGTTGCGTAACGGCACCTTATTACTAGAAACTAAGAATGCCTTTCAGGCACAAAAACTGCTTCGGGCCACCCTCCTGTACACGTTCCCTGTCCGGGTGGAGGCCCACCGAACTTTGAATTCGTCTCGTGGTGTGGTCTATACTGCCTCCCTCGACGGATTGACTGACGAGGAGCTTCAATCATTCCTCGCTGAGCAGGGCGTGACGGCTGTCCATAGGGTCATGAAAAAGGTCAACAATGACCTTGTACCGACCCGGACAATTTTCTTGACCTTCGATAGTGTTAAGCTGCCATCGCGCATCAAGGCGGGCTACGAGGTTATTTCTGTTCGCCCCTATATCCCGACACCTACGCGCTGCTACCAGTGTCAGCGTTTCAATCACACGCGACAGTCTTGTTCCAATGCGGCTAAATGTGTCACCTGTGGCAGGGATGCCCATGAGGGTGACTGTCCACCTCCGTCTCCTCGTTGTGTGAACTGTCAGGGTGACCATGCCGCATCCTCCCGCGACTGTCCTGTCTATAAGGAAGAACGCTGTATCCAGGAAATTCGGGTCAAAGAGAAAGTGTCCACCTCGGCTGCTCGCAAGCTATTGGCTAGTAGGAAGCCCACGCTGCTCCCAGCGGGGAAATACAGTACTGTCCTCGCCTCTCCTCGGACTACCCGGGAGGTAGCAACCCAGACATGCGATCTGACCTTCAGCACCACGGTCGTCCGTTTGGCCAGTGCGAAGATCGCGCGGTCGACGTCTCCTCTTCCTCCCATCACCCCACAGACACGAGCACCTTCCTCAGCTTCTGCTAAGACGAAGACACCGAAGTCAGATGCACGGGCCTTCAAGAAGGAACCATCCCGTGCAGACTTCCTCCGTACCTCGACCTCCCAGCCTTCGGCCGGTACTTCCACTACACGTCCTTCCAAAAAGGCGCATAGGAAGCACAGTTCTCCTTCCCCGCCACGGCGCATTTCTTCTCTTGCGCCACCCAGCGGCTGCCGCCCCAGGCCGTCATCCGTTTCGCCTGGCCGCACCGCTGGTCGCCGTACATCTGGCCGTTCACTGGCGGAGGAAGCTCCCCCTCCCGGCCATCCTCCCGAGATGGCCGATGACCCTATAGACCCAATGGACGATGACTGTCCGCCTACTGATAGCGGCGGCAGTGCTCGCTCGAAGCCAGGCCCTAAGCGGCCTTCGAGGTGACCACTTCTCTCATCTTTCCTTTCTTACGATGGCACTTATTCACTGGAATATTCGCAGCATTCGCTCCAACCGAGAGGACTTGAAGTTGCTGCTCCGCTTGCACCGTCCGCTTGTCGTAGCCCTCCAGGAAACGAAGCTACGCCCATGCGATCAAATTGCCTTGGCACACTACACCTCTGTGCGTTTTGACCTACCCCCTGTGGTAGGTATCCCAGCTCATGGAGGGGTTATGTTGCTGGTCCGGGATGATATTTACTACGATCCCATCACGTTGCACACCGGCCTGCAGGCAGTTGCCATCCGCATTACTCTCCCCACTTTTACGTTTTCCTTTTGTACCGTTTACACTCCATCGTCATCTGCCGTTACCAGGGCAGACGTGATGCAACTTATTGCTCAGCTACCTGCACCATTTTTGTTAACTGGAGACTTCAATGCCCACCATCCCCTTTGGGGCTCTCCAGCATCCTGCCCGAGGGGCTCCTTGTTAGCAGACCTTTTCAACCAGCTCGATCTTGTCTGCCTCAATACTGGCGCCCCTACTTTTCTTTCGGACACATCTCACACCTATTCCCATTTAGACCTCTCTATATGTACTCCCCAACTTGCACTCCGGTTTGAGTGGTATGCACTTTCTGATACATATTCGAGCGACCACTTCCCGTGTGTTATCCATCTCCTGCAGCATACCCCCTCTCCGTGCTTCTCTAATTGGACCATCTCCAAGGCAGACTGGGGGCTCTTCTCTTCCAGGGCGACCTTTCAGGATCAAACCTTTACAAGCTGCGATCGTCAGGTCGCACACCTCACGGAAGTCATTCTCGCTGCTGCTGAATATTCCATCCCTCACCCTCCTTCTTCTCCACGTCGCGTACCGGTCCCCTGGTGGACCGCAGCATGTAGAGACGCTTTACGTGCTCGTCGACGTGCTTTACGCACTTTTAAACGCCACCCTACAGTGGCGAATTGTATCAATTATAAACGATTACGTGCTCAGTGTCGTCGTATTATCAAAGAAAGCAAGAAAGCCAGCTGGGCTGCTTTCACAAGCACCTTCAACAGTTTTACTCCTTCTTCTGTTGTCTGGGGTAGCCTGCGCCGGCTATCTGGCACTAAGGTCCACTCACCAGTTTCTGGCTTGAAGGTCGCGAATGACGTCCTTGTGGCCCCTGAGGCTGTCTCCAATGCCTTCGGCCGCTTTTTCGCAGAGGTTTCGAGCTCCGCTCATTACCACCCTGCCTTCCTCCCCCGCAAACAGGCAGAGGAGGCTAGGCCACCTAACTTCCGCTCCTCGAATTGTGAAAGTTATAATGCCCCATTCACCATGCGGGAACTCGAAAACGCACTTGGCCGATCACGGTCCTCTGCTCCAGGGCCAGATTCTATTCATATTCAGATGCTGAAGAACCTTTCTCCTGCGGGTAAAGGTTTTCTTCTTCGTACATACAATCGCATCTGGATTGAGGGACATGTTCCCGCATGCTGGCGCGAGTCTATTGTTGTCCCGATTCCTAAGCCGGGGAAGGACAAGCACTTGCCTTCCAGTTATCGACCTATCTCGCTTACCAGCTGTGTCTGTAAAGTGATGGAGCGAATGGTTAACTCTCGATTGGTTTGGCTGCTCGAGTCTCGACGCCTACTTACCAATGTACAATGTGGATTTCGTAGGCGCCGCTCTGCTGTTGACCATCTGGTTACCTTGTCGACCTTCATTATGAATAACTTCTTGCGGAAGCGCCCGACCGCGGCTGTGTTCTTTGATTTGGAGAAGGCTTACGACACCTGTTGGAAGGCGGGCATCCTCCGCACCACGCATACATGGGGCCTTCGCGGTCGCCTCCCTCTTTTTATTCGTTCCTTTTTAATGGATCGACAGTTCAGGGTACGTGTGGGTTCTGTCCTGTCCGACACCTTTCGCCAGGAGAATGGGGTGCCACAGGGCTCAGTTTTGAGCGTCGCTCTCTTCGCCATCGCGATCAATCCAATAATGGATTGCCTCCCAGCTGATGTATCAGGCTCCCTTTTCGTGGACGATTTTACCATCTATTGCAGCGCGCAGTGTACACGTGTCCTGGAGCGCTGTCTTCAGCGTTCTCTTGACCGTCTTTACTCCTGGAGTGTCGCCAATGGCTTCCGTTTTTCTGCCGAGAAGACGGTCTGTATTAACTTCTGGCGCTACAAAGAGTTTCTCCCACCGTTCTTACGACTCGGTCCCGTTGCTCTCCCATTCGTGGAGACGACAAAATTTTTAGGTCTTACATTTGACAGGAAACTTAGCTGGTCTCCACATGTGTCATATTTGGCCGCCCGTTGTACCCGTTCTTTAAATGTCCTCCGTGTTCTCAGTGGTCTGTCGTGGGGAGCCGATCGAACCGTCCTACTTCGTCTATATCGGTCGATCGTCCGCTCCAAGCTGGATTATGGGAGCTTCGTATACTCCTCTGCACGGCCATCCATCTTACGCCGCCTCAACTCCATACAACATCGGGGTTTACGACTTGCGATCGGAGCATTTTATACCAGTCCCGTAGAGAGTCTTCATGCTGACGCTGGCGAATTGCCACTCACCTACCGGCGCGATATACTGCTTTGTCGGTATGCCTGTCGGCTACTGTCAATGCCCGACCATCCGTCTTATCGTTCCTTTTTTGACGACTCTCTTGACCGTCAATACGGGTTGTATGTCTCTGCCCTGCTACCCCCTGGCGTTCGCTTTCGTCGCCTCCTTCAACACCTTACTTTTTCCCTCCCTGCAACCTTTCGAGTGGGCGAGAGCCGCACGCCACCTTGGCTCCAGGCTCAGGTCCGCGTTCACCTTGACCTCAGCTCGCTCCCAAAAGAGGTCACCCCCGGTTCGGTCTACCACTCCCGTTTTTTGGAACTTCGTTCGAAGTTCATCGACATGACTTTCATTTATACAGATGGCTCTAAGACCAATGACGGGGTCGGGTGTTCCTTTATTGTCGAGGCACAAAGTTTCAAATACCGGCTCCATGGCCATTGTTCGGTCTTCACAGCTGAGCTCTTTGCCCTCTACCAGGCTGTTCTTTACATCTGCCGCCACCGACATTCTGCTTATGTCATCTGCTCAGATTCCCTGAGCGCCATCCAGAGCCTCAGTGATCTGTACCCGGTTCACCCTTTCGTACACCGGATCCAACGCTCTCTTCAGCAGCTGGTGGACGTCGGTTCTCCAGTTAGCTTTATGTGGGTTCCGGGCCATGTCGGTATCCCTGGGAACGAAGCTGCAGATGCCGCGGCCAAGGCTGCGGTCCTCCAGCCTCGAACAGCTTCTTGTTGCGTCCCTTCGTCCGATTTTAGCAGGGTGATTTGACGGCGCATCTTATCTCTGTGGCATGCCGATTGGGCTGCACTTACCGACAACAAGCTTCGGGCCTTAAAACCTCTTCCCGTGGCTTGGACGTCCTCCTCACGCCCTTCTCGGCGGGAGGAGGTCGTTTTAGCCCGGTTAAGAATTGGACACTGCCGGTTCAGCCATCGCCATCTGCTGACGGCTGCGCCGGCGCCGTTCTGCCCATGTGGGCACTTGCTGACGGTTAGACACATTTTAATGTCCTGTCCAGATCTTAACACACTGCGCCTCGATCTTAACCTGCCAAATACTTTCGATGCCATTTTAGCGGATGACCCACGAGCAGCTGCTCGTGTTCTTCGTTTTATCAATTTGACACACCTCGCTAAGGACATTTGATGATGCTGTTTTTTAATCCTATGCCTGTCAGTCTGTCTTTTATCGTGTTTTCCCTTTTAGTTGTTGTGGTCAACTTGTGCCTCGCGGTGCATTCTTAGAGTAGTCAGGGCGCTAATGACCATTGAAGTTGTGCGCCCTAAAACCACAAAAAAAAAAAAAAAAAAAAAAAATACTGGTGTTGCTGATCAGCGCCTACAGGGAGCCATCCATAAGGCGCAGTCATGGGCTCTAGCCCACAGTTTCCAGTTTTTGGCCACAAAGTCGTGTGTTATGCACTTCTGTCAGCATCATACCATTCATCCGGACCTAGTAACCATTTCTGTTGATGCATTTTTGTAGATACTGTGGCAGTTTTTGTATGCCCATGTCATACCAGCTTGCTGCCATGTTGTTCAGAAAGTTATGAACCCCTTATTTCACCTCGTTGTCGGAGCTGAATCGCTTTCTGGCCAAATGTTCTCTTAACCTAGGGAACAGGTGATAGGCACTGGGCGCCCGTGCTCAACATTCCTCTTCTCCCGTTCTGAATTGTCCGTTTGAGTTTTTTCATAGTCTCACAGTACCTGTCAGCATTAATTGTGGTCCCAGTGATTCAGCTCCGTATGTAGTACATTTGCAATGTATTTCTAATTGGTCATAATCTTTATGCTTGCACTCAGTAGATGTCTCATCAGTATACAGGGTTAACTTTAAATTTGGGGAACAGGATTTTATGTCATTTACCTAAATTAAGAAAAGAATAGGTGGATTGTGGATGGGCAGTTTGGAGTTAAAAGGTGTAAAGAAATAAGAGATACTATACGGGAATGATATATTGAGAAAGGCAATGAAATATATGCTGTTTTTAATTATTTGGAAGAAGCTATTGACAGTGTACAGTGGTACAAGTTGATGGATATTTTGAAATAGAAAGAAGTAGACTAAAACAGAACCTGTATTTACAACAGAAAGTAAGAATAAGGATTGGAAAGTAAATGTCAGAAGGAAGCAGCATTGGAAGGGCGTTGGACAAGGTTGTTGCCTCTCCCCTTTATTATTGTACTTACAGCCAAAAGAAATCATTACAAAAGCCATAGATAGAAAAAGAGGAGTGTGCATTGGTGGAAAAAGGATTAGAATTTATTAGATTTTGCTGATGACATGGTTTTAGTCACAGTAAGTGAACAAATTATAAATAAAATGCTAAAAGATCTGAATGAAGTGGTGTGGTATATGGGATGAGAATCAATACAGCAAAAATAAAGGGTATGGTGACTGGCAAAGAAAGGAGACTGGCAATATTAAGATAGCACACGCTATTATTAGCCAAGTAAAAACATTTAAATACCTTGGAAGAACAATCACAGAAGAGAAGCCGTAAGTAGCTGAAAACTCACATTGCTATCATTGCTATAACGAAGGAGGCAGTCAATAGAAAGAGGAAATTATTACGTGACACACTAGATAAAGATCTGAGGAAAGACTTGGCAAGTGTTTTGTCTGGAGTGTGGCATTCTATGGGGCAGAAACATGGACACTCAGACCATAGCATGATAAAAAGCTAGAAGCATTTGAAAAGAGGATGTGGAAAAGAATGGAGAGGATAAGCTGGAGGGAAAGAGTTACTAACAAAAGAGTGTCTGAAAGAATTAGTGAGAGTAGAAGGCTGCTGCAGGTTATGAGAGAAAGGGAAAAGAACTGGATAGGACATTCATTGTGATGGGAAAGCTTACTATCAGATGCTTTGGAAGCCCACTTGCTATCAATTGCTTGGGAAGGTTGAGTTTGTGAGATTGAGAGGAAGGAGATAAGAGATGATAGACAACATCAAGGGAAGTGAAAATCACGTGGACTTGAAGAGGATGGCAGAAGTGAGCAGAGCATGGAGTGTTACCATGTGAAAATCTTCCTGTGGGCAGTGTGGTGGTGGTGGTTGTGATGGTGGTGGTAGTGCGGAAAGTGCACATTCTTTGCTCATAATAGCCGTTAAGGTATGTTTCTAACGTCTTTATTGTCTTTGAACGAGTTTGTCTCAAAAATGAAATAAACTTCTCCTGATCAAACAAAAAGAGCTCTTTCCAATAGCACAAAGAATAATGAAATCTGAGTCACTTTTTTATATGCAGCCTTTTGAAAAATCAGGCAAAATTGATGAATAAGTTTTTGCATGGATTTTGATCTGGGACAATGCAGTAATTGCTTGAGTAGTCAAGACACAACCTGCATAGCCAGCTGCAAAAGAGGAAAAAAATCAGCATCTGGAAATCATTTCCTCATAAGAAATAACCTGTCAGAACATAATCCAAATTAGTCGCAACAAGATTTATGAACTATTTCAACAGCAAATTATGTTAAACCTACTGAATAATGAGCGCATGTTCAGTAACAAGGCTGTTGTACGTAAAAAAAATTGAACAGTATCACAAAAATTTCAGCTTGGAAGTCTCCTTAGTTCATGATCAACAGCAAAACAAACTTAATATATTCATATCTGTCACTTTACAAAAGCGTGGTAGTGCCCCCTATGCTACTTATTGAACTATAATCTGGCATGGCTTCAAGTAAGACCTGTATAAACATCCTAAAAAAAATTCATCAGAATTAGATAGGGTCGAGTGGGCGTTCTTAGGCCACTTGACGTGGAATGACCTCATTCAGGTTTTCGATGATTAGAGTGTTTTGAAATAAACATGCTAATTCTGTTATATATTACCTTTTTCTATCATCTTTGAGAAGACAACAGCATAAAAAATGGTCTGTAGTTTTGTTTTCCATTTGTCACCTTTCTTGAAAACTACCGAGTGAGGTGGCACAGTGGCTAGCACACTGGACTCGCATTCGGGAGGACGACGGTTCAATCCCGCGTCCGGCCATCCTGATTTAGGTTTTCCGTGATTTCCTTAAATCGCTCCAGGCAAATGCCGGGATGGTTCCTTTGAAAGGGCACGGCCGACTTCCTTCCCCGTACTTCCCTAATCCGATGAGACCGATGACCTCGCTGTCTGGTCTCCTTCCCCAAACAACCCAACCCTTTCTTGAAAACTGGGGTTACCTAGGCTAATTTTTAGTGGTTCAGGAAACCTTCATGGTGTTAAGGTGCTTTTAATTGCAGTGGAAACGGGTATGGATATGTTGTCAGTGCAGAGTATGTTAGGATGGTCACATTTAGCCCACAATATCCTGCAGACTTACAGTTCCATTACGACTTTACTATGTTTTTTATTTCATGCCTGTTAGTTGGAGTGAGATACATGTTGTTTTAAGAACAACTATTCTTAAAATTGCGTTTTTGGTTATTGAAATTACACTGAAGTGACGAAAGCCATGGAATAACAGTATGCTTTTATACAGATTGTGGTATCATCATATAATCAAATAATAAAAGGGCAGTACGTTGATGGAACGGTCATTTGTACTCGGGTGATTTATTTTAAAAGGTTTCCAGTGTGATTATGGCTGCGCAGTGGGAATTAGACAATGTGGAATGGTAGTTAGAGCTAGACGCATGGGACATTCCATTCCAGAAATTGTTAGGGAATTCAATATTCTGAGATACTCAGTGTCAAGAGCGTGCTGAGAATACTAAATTCCAGGCATTACCTCTCACCACTGACAACACAGTGACGACAGCCTTCACTCAGCGACTGAGAGCAGTGGCAATTATGTAGAGTCATCAGTGCTAACAGACAGGCAACTGTGTCTGAAATAACCACAGAAGTCAATGTGGGATGCGCAACGAACATATCCGTTAGGACATTGTGGTGAAATTTGGTGTCAATGCGCCATGGCAGCAGACGACCAACATGAAGGCCTTTGCTAACAGCATGACATCACCTGCAGCATCTCTCCTGGGCTTGTGACCATATTGCCTGGACCCTAGGTGACTGGAAAACCTTAACCTGGTCAGATGAGTCCAGATGTCAGTTGGGAGGAGCTGATGGTGGGGTTAGAGTGTCGTGCAGACTTGTTAAAAATATGGACCCAAATTGTCAACAAGGCACTGTGTGAGCTGATGGTGGCTTCATAATGGTGTGGGTTGTGTTTAAATGGAATGGACTGGGTCCTCTGGTCCTACTGAACCAATCATTGAGTCAAAATGATAATGTTCGGCTACTTGCAGACCATTTGCAGCCATTCATGACTTCGTTTCCAAACAATGATGTAATTTTTATGGGTGACAGTCTACCATGTCACTGGGCCACAATTGTTCATTATTACTGTGAAGAACATTGTGGACAGTTTGAGCGAATGATTTGATAACCCATCAAACATTTATAGGACATAATCGAGAATTCAGTTTGTGCAAAAAGCCCTGCACCAGCAACACTTTTGCAGTTACGGGCAACTAAAGAGGCAGTATGGCTCACTATTCTGCAGGGAACTTCCAGTGACTTGTTGAGTCTGTGCCATGCCAAGTTGCCACACTGTGCCTTGCAAAAGGAGATCCAACGCGATATTAGCAGGTATCCCATGACTTTTATCTCATCATTTTATTGGTGATACCTTTAACAAAAGAAGAAAAATATTTGAAATTGCAAACATAGCAGTAACATTGCTTCCACTGTTTGATATGTGAGCTACATGTTTACTTTTTGTGTATACTAGTCTGTCTATATCCGGATCCTGCTCCTGCTCCAGCTACTGCCTGGTCTGGGTGCTGACGAGTTCTCTCCATTTGGCTCGGTCCTCCCACCACTTTTCTTCCTCCACTTGCTGCCATGTCACACCTCTCCTTCCCACAGATATTCTCACTCCCATTTCCCACCGTGTTCTTGGGCACCCTCTAGGTCTTTTTCCATCCATCTTTAGTTTTTCCATAATTGTGGGGAGTGTCTACCCACACATCCTCTTAACATACCCATAACATCTTAATCTCTCTTTTTTGATTTCATCTCTCATACTTTCTTGTTTAAGGTCACCCATAACATCTTAATCTGTCTTTTTTGATTTCTTCTCTCATACTTTTTTGTTTAAGGTCCTTTCGAATATCTACATTCCTTACTCTGTCCATTCTTGTTTTTCCCTTAGCTGCTCTGAGAAATTTCATTTCCCCTACTTGCAGTCTGTTCCCGTCCCTTTCTGTCATTATCCATGTTTCTCTTCCTCTGGTGACAATAGGGAAGTAATAACTCTTATTCCTAAGGAGTTTTGCTTTTTTCTGAAACTTCCTTATTCCAAATTAGGTGTTTCATTGTTTAGTAGAAATTGCTTACCTTCTGTAACCTCCTATTAGTTTCGTTGGTTATTCTTCCATCACCAGATGTTTCACTCCCTGAATAAGTGAAACTGTCTACCACTTTGAGGGTTTCTCCATTGAAAGTAATATTCCCACTGATCCCTTTGTTTCTACCAAATACCACTATTTCACTCTTAACTTTATTTATTTTTAATCCATACCTGTTCATTATTTCCTTCCATGCATCAAGTTGTAACTGTACATCATAGCTCTTTATCACCCCATATTACCAGATCATCTGCAAAAATCATCTTTTTGTCTTTTTCTTTTACTATATCTTTAACTGCCCTATTCAATCCCTCCATCACAACATTATAAAGTTCAGAAGATAGAATACTTATTTGTTTAAGTCCTTGTCTTATTTTGAAGAATTCAGAGTTCCCCAATGGTATTCTGATTCTACAATTGTGTCCTCTGTACATTATCTTTATTACATTAATGTATCCATCTTCTATACGTATCTTCTTCATTTCTTCCCAGGGTCTTTCTCTGTTAACTGAGTCATATGCCTTTTCTATGTCTATAAAAACCATTGTCACCATTTTGTTATACTCCCAACTTTTTTCCATCAGTTGATGGATAGAAAATATCAGCTCGATCGTGCTTCTTCCTTTCCTAAGCCCATGCTGTTCTTCACTCAGCTCATTTTCTATCTTTTCACTTATTCGATTTAGTAAAATTCTTTCAAAAATCTTGGCTGTATGACTCATAAGGGTTTTTGTTCTGTAGTTTTTACAAAATCTTTTATTGCCTTTTTTTAAGATGGGAACAATGTCTCCTCTTCTCCAATCGTCAGGTATTGTACTATTTCTCCACACATTTGACGGTAATCTATACGCCACTGCATTCCCACTGGACCTGCTGCTCTTATCGTGTCCACTGATAATTCATCAGGTCTTTGGGCTTTCACCCCATTCATCTTCTTGACAGCTATTTCCATTTCTTCCCATGTAATTTGTCCTAATTCTGTTTCCCAACTTCTCTCAATTTCTCCATTATTTGTTGTTTTCTCGTGTACCTGCTCCTCAGTGTTTAACAGTATCTTAAAGTGTTCCCTTCAGAGATCTTTTATATTCCCTGGGTCTTCAGTCACAGTACCATCCTCTGTTTCCATCTTTACTGGTACTTCAGAAGCCTTTCTTTCATTTTTCATAATTTCTATCATTTTCTTATTGCTCTTCACATCTTCAACTTTTTTTGGAAAACTCTTCCCATGCCTTTTTCTTTGCTGTTTCCAATACTTCTTTGCACTTCTTCTTTTCCTCTATATATTTTTTATAGTCTTCATCATTTTTAGTTTTCCACCACTTTCTCCATGCTCCATTTTTTTCTTCTAACTGTTAGGATTGTGGTATCATCCCACCAACTACTAGTCTGTCTGTCTGTCTGTCTGTGTATACTAGTAAGTCCTTATAATATTGGTAATATTTACTGATTTTTTATTTAGTTGAACATTTTCTTGGTCTTCTAACATTTCACATTGGAATAGTGTTTACTTTTCTGTTGCTTTTACAGTTTCATTGTATAACCAGAGATTTTCATGTGTCTATTGCAGGAAGGCAAAGAAGATAGTTTACCTAGTTCATAGTTTTTAAATTATTTTCTAGCAGTGAGACACTCAGACAGAACAACTCTTGTATTCCTAAAGCTGTGATGAAATGTATCAAACAGCGAAACAATTACTTGATGTCATTTGTGTAAAATGGTTATTAATGTTAAGCTGTAATCTAAGAATTATATCCTGTCAACATTGTTGAAAAGCAGCAGTGGAATTTCAGATTAAGGGCCATTTAATTGAATGTCCACAGTACAGGTTTTTTTGATGATTTTGTTTATTTGTTTTTTTTTTTACAGAGGATATTAACACACTATACCAGTTAATCTGTGAATTGAGACCAAAATTTAAAGAACTAAAAGTTGTGTATGATACACATGTATTAGCCATTGAAGACTGGAAAGAATCTCCGAAATGGTTAGCAGTCACACGGTTAGTGTAATCCTTGAAGTTGAACAAAAGGTACAACAGAAAGACTGTCACAAATAAGCTTTACATATGATTGCAGTCTTTGCCAACTGAAGTTGAAAGTAATTGTAAATCTTTTGCAGCATATAGACTAAATGTGTCTTAATATTCTTTGCAGATTGCTGTCAGTTCTTTATGAAGCAGGAATATCTGCCACTGAGGTATACGAGTCGAGGCATATATTAAAATTATTTCTCAAAAGCTTCCGACCATATTTTGGTATTATTAGCACTTGGTTGACTGAAGGCCATCTTGAAGATTGGCGTCAGGAGTTCATTATTACAAGGTATTTGTAGATGTCTGACAGAGAATACGAAACTTAAATCTATCTTAAAATGCATGGAAAGTGTGCTGGGTGAGCGTTAGTTGTTTTTTACTGACTATAGTAGAAGATAGTGACGAATAATCTTTTCCATTTCAGTGTGAAATTATGCTTCACGAGGGATTACTATGGCATCTATGTCTCTTAATGGTTGAAACTTATTACCTTTAAAAAAAAATTGTTGGTGTGTGTAGGAAATAATGATTGAAGTTCATTGAATATGAGACATTGTTGTAATTTCCATATTTAAATTGTGGAGGTATGTTGGTTGAAAAATAGTCTTACATTGCTTGGAAATAATAAAACAAACTTTAATAAGTATTATCACAAAAAATATATTTATTTCAAATAAACTGATAATAAGTACATGGAAAATTATCATTGCACTAGTACACAGGCTGTACATTTTTGTTATTTGGTGCAAGAAATTTTATCTTTATCAATTGAATTGTCCTCCCTAACAATTCTGCAACCAGCATTTTTGTCAAAGTGAGTTAGAGAAGGAATAATGTTGTATTCGATGCCCTGCATCTGCTGATTAATTTGTTTCTGCCTTGCATTATTCTTTTTACCATTGTCTACCTACAGAATTCCTTGTTGTGGCGAACAGTGTTATAAGGGAAAGCATCACGCGTGACACACCAAATGTAGTAGTAATGCGCAGAGCGCAAAAGCGTTTTAATAAAGGAAAGAAATATAAAGTTAGCATTTATGAATGGAAGGATAGTAATCACAAGGAACTGGGGGTAGTGTATGTCTATGTATATCGAGGAAAAATAGTCCTGTTCCTGGAAAATTGCCACATGATGGCTGAGTGGAACACTGTTTTTCATAATTCATGTAGCAAAAAGTGGTGTATGTGAAATATTTGCAGAATTCTAAAGTAGTACTGCTACTTTGTTGAAATGGATGTTCTGAACGTATTTACTTGCTTGCATTCGAACATAGCTGAAATAACATAATTTTTTTGAGAGACCTTCAAAATATTAGGAATGGAATTTTGTCATTTTCTAGGAAAGAATTTACCATTGTCAATTCTCGTGGAGATTTATCAGCAGATGGTTAGGGGCAGCTCTTGTGGAGATTTTCCTCACTTGATTATGACAAGCAGAAAAAAGTTTTGGTTTTTCAGTTCACTGACATGGCAGATGTGAAGAGATGAACAACAGAAGAGTGTGTATCTCACTGTCATTGTTCACTTGCAAAGATGTTATGTAACTTTTGCATATTACAGCTCACAAAGTGCAGATTTTGATCAATAGATTAAAGCATTGTAACACACCTCTCAGAATCTTTGAGTGTCACCGATTTAGTGAAAGGAGGGAAAAAAAAAAGTTTCCAAAGCAGGAAAGGCACTACTCCATGTTTAAACATGTTAGTTGTTATTTAAGTTCAGATCTGAGCATCTGCAAAATTTGTCTGTATGCAGGATAAATGCTCAGAACTAAATATTTGTGAAAACATGTACAAAAATATTTTCAGAAATGATTTTAAATTAAAATTTGGGATGCCAAGGTTGCATGTATGTTCATATTGCAACAAATTTTTGGTGCAGATGGTTAGTGCATAATCTGCTGAAGGAATTAAAAACAGCTGAATTAAAGTGCAAATCACCATTGGAGGGCTGAAGCAGTGAACAAAAAGCTTGCTGTTTATACTGGAAAAGCAAAACAACAGGTAATAATGTGGCTTACAACAGGTCTAATTTTGAATCATTCTTCAGCATTTATCAATAGTAGTACTCTTGTTACAACCTGGCACCACATAATACTGGCAATAAACCTGAAAGCATTGCCAGGAGGGACGCAGCAAAGATATTTTCATGCACTTTGAAGTCCATTCCTAAACAATGAAATCCATTCACTGATGAGAGGTTGAGAATTTGATTATCAGATATAATTGTTGCAATGGGCAGAACAACCACTGGTGAATGATTTTCCTTTTCTAAAACATACGTACATATATCATATCATATGTGATCACATAACTAAAGATCATATACTGTCATTACAGTGTTTGTCCATAAATATCAGTCTTGTGCACTTTGGACCCAGTTCTCGTCGACACCCAGCTTCTGAAGGCCCTTCTGCAAAATTGGCTGGATACCATCAGGCTTTCCCATAAGCACATCTTTGACACAGCAAGTGTTTGGCTTAGCAACATGACCTGCCAGAATTATTCTTTGCTCTTTCATCTTCTGCACCATGTACAGTTGTTTCATCAGATCATATGATTCCTGGTTCTTTCTATACCTCCAGGTGCTCTTTTTGTGGCTTGTTTTTTTTTCTCTTGATTTTCTATTCAAAGATTGACAGGTTCTCTTCATCTTCATCCTTTTTTTGTGTAGTGCTTAAGGTTTTTGTCCTGTGTAACAATACTGGTACTTTCGATGCATTCTAGGCTTCAAGTTTGTTCTTAATTGACAGAGTTTTTTATGGCATTATCTGCTTCAGAGTGAAATAAGTTATAGACTCATTGACAATATGTTCTTTAATTTCTTTTTTTATGCCTGTTGAACCAGATGCCCCCTTATTTAAAATCTTACTCTCTGGCTGTGTTTCATTTTGCGACCTGTAAAGGTTCATTATTAGAGGTCTCTGTGGATACTTCCATCATTTAGTGTTCTCTGTATCAGTCCATAGTCCAGTCTCATTGGAATTCTTTGCTAAATTGCAGTTTCTGCCATTTCTTCCTCTTACTCCACTAGGACTGCTATGACATTTGCACATTTGAATAATTGTGTTCTTCCGTTTAGTTTCACTCTGCAGTGTTTTTCAAAATTTGTTTGTAAATATTTCACAGCTCTAGATCAGAAGGCCCTTGTTATAGGTCATAGATCTGTACCATGTGGCAGATATTTTGCCCCTGTACTGAGCAATAAACAACCTTTGCATGTATATCACCCATATGACAGGATTTTACTCATTGGCAAAGGATTCCTTGTCTGCAAGACAGAACTCGAGGATTTTATGAATCTTAGTGCACTAGACAAGGGTTGCATAGAGGCTTGTTCACAATAACTCACTATACCAAGGTACAAATTTCACATGAAGGCACTAAGGGGAAGAAAGTCATAATATCCTGCAAGGATGGGTTTTTTCAAAACATTATAAAGAAGCTGAGAGGTACTGGGAAAATAAATCTGCTTCCAGATAACATTTAAGCTTTTCCTGTCTTGTATGATAAACTTTTGTGAATGAAAAACAACAGGAAGAAAGACTTACTTGATGTGTCTGTATACCAGCTAAATTCTGTCAGTAGCTACCAAGTGAATAGTGGATCCATCTGGCGAAATCCATTGATTGAGGACTGAACATGTAATGCTAACTGTACATCATTTGTGTAATTGCAACAGGAATGGCATTAAATTTTCCGTTATCTTTTGCTGCTGCTGCTGCTGCTTGCGTTCAATAAACATTATGTGCTTTGATGCATTGTGTTTTCTCAAAATAAAGTCTTTATTTTTGCAGTAACTAACATAGAAAAACAGTGTGTTGCAGTGGTACAAAGTTATAATTATGCAGATATAATGTTTTTCAGTGAGGAAAATTAAAATAGAGCTATTTGTGTAAGCTAGTGTAAGCAATTGTGTAATAACACTTACTCAAAATGACATTAAACCATATATTCAGTGCCTGCATAAAAATAGCCCAGCTAGATAAGTATAAAACAGATTTGTTTGTTTTCATGTAAAATTTGCATTCTGTTAGTTATAGTGTTGTTCAGATGAATGATTCAGGTGTTGAATTTGTAGTATGCTTGAATACTGATAAGTAGTTAGATGATGTGTTCTTATTACCTTGTGAGGTTCTGCCACTTAAATATACAGTGTTGATCTTTAAAAAAATAATGTTTTGAGTAAGAAGAGTCTGAGATATTGATTTTCACTTGGTTCTCAGGAATGATAGTGTAATAGATAGAACATGGGAAATGTGGGAGGAAGGCTTCACACTGCATCCTTACATAAACTGTCTCAAATCAAAAGGAATAGAGCCATTGCCTCTGCTGGAAGATGTTGCTGAAAAGGTCCTTCATGCTGGGAAAAGCATTGAATTACTTAAAAAATTGAATAAGATTGGTGATTTTTCGCATCTCAGTGACATGAAAGGTAAGTCTGAGTTTAGTATTTGCTTTTTGGGGATCAGTGACTATTTTTGTTCAGTTATGAATTTGGAGAAAAACTGATTTTGGGTGCGAATGCAACCCAGTATCTGTGTTCAAATGTTTTGGAGGTATATATGTTCATGTTCAGCGGATCTAGAATTTGGAGTAATATGAATTTGTCATGCATATAGTCTCACAACTCAGTTAACTGACGTTTTGACAGTTTCTCAAATGTTGCTTTATTGTATGTTTATGGAATTAACCAACCCACATTGAAACAAGTGAGCAGTTCATGTGACTTTTATTCAGCCTCTTTTGTGCTCTTACTGTGCAAATATTGCTGAACTTACAGTCAACAAACATTATCACATAGGAGGCAAAATGAAGTATCACTCTCAAAGAAATCTCACTCATTGTTTCTTCTAAAACCCTACTTAATTAATTTTGTCAGTTTATGTATGTGTCTAATTTGATTTCAGTCACATTTTGGTCTATTCCAATGAACTACAGTGGTATTAAAAGTTATGTATAAATAAAAAAGTATGAATCCCAAAACCCTAGAGGAAGCACCCAAATTAAAGAAAAGAAACCTTATGTATCCACTTTTGAGACTATATAGTTAACAGGTTCTACTTGCTTTAGTGGTAAAGCTGTTCTCCTATTCTTTTGCTGAGTATTGCAGAAGTGTAAGTTCTAACCATTTGATTTAAATTACCCTAAATTTTTGAAATAATGCAAGTCTAATACAGGGCCAGGTGCTAAGACAAGTGACTTTATGGACTTTTGAGAAATACAAAATGTGAAGATTACAATGTAATTTGGATCACAGTATTCTTCACTGGTGAATCCACTTTTGCACATGTGATGTTTCTCTGTAGGTATCTGTAAGAAATCACATGGGATTACGTTAGGTCTGTTAGGCAGAAGTTTGATTGCTGTGAACACCAGCAACTGATTGGTGAAGTTATCTTTCTGAGCAGATACATTGTTATGATGCAGATTAAGCCACACTCCTCCTTGACGTTTTCATTGAAGTTCTTTGAAAACCTTTGATTTTGACTCACTCGCCACAAGCTGTCTTCTTTTGTCCCAAGATACTGTTGCAACATAACCAGTTTTGAAGAACAAAGGTGCCACACACTTCTTTCCAACATATCTGAGCTTCTTCACTTTTGTTGGGGAACATTATCAGCAAAGATCCGTGTGATTAATGATGCTTAGTTCCTGAATAAAACTGTAAATCCAGATTTTCTCAACAGTTCTAATGTTGAAAACAAATGAGGAGTTCCTGTTGTGAAACATACTGGCCATTACTTGCACTGCTTAACACCATTGTTTTTTTGCTCTTCGATCAAAAAATGAGGCAGCCATTGGGATGAAACTTCCTTTACTTGAAGAATAACTCATTTGTCAGATGCCACATCTGTTGGACACACAGTGAAAATTAGAGTGCAGATGACATGAATTTGATAGGAATTATTCGATGAACTACTTATGTCCTTTTTATAAAAATATCAAAGACTCCTATCTTATTATGTGCATGGAATATGGAAATGTGGTTGGCAAGAGGACAGTGACACATCGACACACTTCGTAGTATCATTATAGGCCAAAATTGCGATTGTAACTAAATACATTAATAACAGTCCATGTGGCTAAAGTTGTAACTTCTAAAACATTAAATCACAGTGATGCAAGTAAACAGGAAAAAACATAAAACACTGTCTCTGTTTTATCAAGAGATGCCAGAAAAATGATACAGTATTATGGAATTTTTTTGTATGTTGCGAATCAGAACATATGATGCACATTGAAAATTGGAGACTGTGGCTGTTCTGTGAAATAAGTTGTTGCTCGTGTACAGCAACCAGCCATGAATTGGTTTTAGGTTAATTTATTTAAAAAGTACCATTACCGGTTTTGAATTTTTCACAGTTCGTCATCAGACAGTTTTTCATGCCTTTTCAAAACAAATTATACATCGGTTTCCTGTGAGTTGCCCTAGGATAAATAATAGTTCATAATTATAAATGTGTAACCAGATGGGCACATTTTATATTTGTGTTGGAATGCAACTTACTTGAAATGTCCATCTGGTACATTTGTTTTTGCAGTTTTCTTGCAATGAAATACAATCTCAAGGATGTTTGCGTTTTCACAATCACAAACATTGAATTGTGTTGTAAACCACTTTCATTCAGTCACAAAACAAATTTTCAGTGTGCATCATACATTCTGATTCGCAACATTCGGAAACAGATACACACTTTACAAGGTACGTGAGTGTCAAAGATGCTGCAATTCAATCATTGCACTGCAATGCCTTTGACACTCATGTACCTTGCAAAGTGCATATTTGTTTTTGTATTTTGCGAATCAGAACATGTGATGTGCATTGCAAATTTGTTTCATTACTGAATGAAACTAGTTCACAATGCAGTGCAATGTTTGTAATTGTGAAAATAGAAAGTTGCATTCCAACAAAAATATGTAGTGTGCCCATTTGGTTACACATTTATTATTGTGAATTATTTATCCTAGGGCAGCTTGCAGGATATAAATGTATAATTAATTCGTTTTGATAAAAGCATGAAAAACTGTCTGATGATGAATTGTGAAAAATTTGAAACTGATGACTTTATTTAAAAAGTAACCTTAAATCAGTTTGTAGTTGGTTGTTGTAAACCATCAACAATTTATTGATTTAGTATTACCTATGAGACTGCAGGTGGTATGTGGTCAGATTATTACCAATGCAGGTTCTCATGGATGTGGGTGGGTACTCAGGTTTCTGACATTATGGGGTAAAACGTCAAAACACAGCTCCAGATGATAAGTTTATCTTAGAATGTAGACCCTGCCTAATTTATGCCAGTTACATCAGAGGGAAAATACCATTAAAAAAACTGTTGTAAGTACATAAGGATAGAATGTCTGGCCAACACTTAAAGTAGGAAATGAATGCCGTATTGCAAGTCTTTTTAGATGACATCACTTCAGCAACTTGCATTTCGATGATGATGATGATGAAAATGATGATGGACACACAACACCCAGTCCCCTGCCGGGGATTGAACCTGGGCCCTCTTGTGTGGTAGGCAGTAACACTAGCGCTGCGCTATGGAGGTGGACTACTTAAAGTAGAAAATAGTAATTGTAGAATCTGGAACTTATCTGTCATTTCTTTGGGGAGAAAAGAGGGATTGGTTTCAGCAGGTGGGAAATGAGGAGGGGACCGCCCATCCAGATTGTAGGTTGGGAGGAACCCACTTGCTGTTATGATGAATTAATGTCTACTGGACAAAAAAACCAGATATGTATGGCAAAAAGCTTTTTGTTGTTTGCTTCAGACAAACTACTAGAAAACTATTTTAATACAAGTTGTACTGTGTACAGGATGTACTGTTATGTCAGTGCTGTGTTTGATTACGGTATTTACTCGAATCTAAGCCGCACCTGAAATTTGAGACTCGAAATTCAAGGGGAGAGAAAAGTTTTAGGTCGCACCTCCAAATCGAAGCAAAGTTCGTCTAGTTGTAATATGAGACACAATTTAGGTCAAATGAATGACGATACAGCTGCAGTAGTTTGGTTCGAGTCGTAAGCTTAGCAGTTAAGCTTTACCAGGTAGCCATTGCTACGCGTCACGCGCTCCGTCCGTATTTATAAGGATATCCTTCCTTTTTCATGTGCTTCGTCTGGTATGAATTGATTGCTTATTTTTCTTTGATCTGATAAGTGCCGTTCTCTTTGTTATAGGTGTTTACGTCACTCCAAGCTGAAAATGCATTACGAAACATTTGTTGTTACTTACACTACTGCTTTCTTTGATAATGATCAACAAGAACCAAATAACAGACTGCGTATGATAGATGATGTTCTGAACGAAATTTTAGCGAAAATTTTTCTCCGTTCCAAAATCTTTGCAGGCGCCTCTTTAGTTCATTACATTCTGCACAGAAATTAGTCATCTTAGATTTAAAAATCTAGTCAGTTGCCGTGCTTCATTTCTGACTGTATCACTATCAGGCATAAGAATAATACGAATATAAACATGACATGATATGTATATTCTTCCCAGTTTGCTGTTGTCTCACTCTAGTTTCGTAGTTTATTAGGCAGACAGGATTTAAATGAGATAGTAGCAAACACGAAACAATACATGGCAAAATGTTTATATTCATATTAATCTTATGGCGAAGAGAATACTACATGTGATTCACAATTCATAAAAGTATTTTTAATTATGACAAATTAGAAATGGGAAATTCAGACTAAGTGAGTGATTATTGTGTTATAAAGAGAAGGTAATTCAAATTGTAGAAGAACCTTTTCTATTTCTGTGTTTATGATGGCTACCACAAACACATTTGAGCTTGCAGGGAGAGACAAAAAAATCAGTAAAAGAAAGAAATGAAGTTTCTTTCAGAGCTAGGGAATTCTTTTTGAAGCACAAGGCAACCAACACCAAGGAACGGTTTGTACTGCAGACCTTGGTTGAAGTAATCTCTGACAATTTGGCCACATATACTCTGCGTGCTGAGGGGGGGGGGGGGGGGGGGTGTCTTGCTTGACACATGTCTCCGAAGTCTGAATGTCAGTAAGAGTCATAGGAAAAATCTGTTGAAATAATCATCTTGATGATGGTGTGACATGTTTCTTCAAATGCTTTGGTATTTCGAAATATACCACCCTTAGGCAAATTAAGTGTAACAGTGGTTTTTGCTTACACACTCTTAAGACAAAAAAAGATGACACACCTCGCACAAATTATCCAAAAGGGAAAGGAATCTGTGGATCTGATGTACATGTTCAAACTATGGGTTACAGTGTCAGAAAAATTGGATGTTTCATTCCAGAGAGAGAGCTTCACAAACTGAGCAAGTCAGTAATGCGTTGACTCACCTCTGGACCATACGCAAGCAATTATTTGGCTTGGCATTTATTAACACATTTGTTGGAGTCCCTCCTGAGGGATAAAATTCCAAATTCTGTCTAGCTGATGCGTTAGATTGGCAATATAATGAGCTGCTTGGAGGGCCCTCCCCATGGTGCTCCAAATGTTCTCAATTGGGGAGAGGTCGGTGACCTTGCTGGCTAAGGTAAGGTTTGGCAAGCATGAAGACATGCAGTAGAAACTCTCGCCATGTGTGAGTGGGCATTATTTTGCTGAAATGTAGGCCCAGGATGGCTTGTCATCAAGGGCAAGAAAACGGACCTAGAATATTGTTGATGTACCACTGTGATGTAAGGCTACCATGGATGACAACCAAATGGGTCCTGCTATGAAAATAAATGGCACCCCAGACCATCACTCCTGGTTGTCACTCCGTATGTCAGACAACAGTCAGGTTGGGACCCCATACCCGTCCAGGGTGTCTTCAGACCCATGTTCAACTTGGAATCCCTTTACTGGAGTAGAATTGTCTTCAGTTAAGAGTCCCACTTTGGATTGAGCCCCAGTAATCAGCAAAGATGTGTCTGCAGACACAGTACCCTCTGGAGGACATCCAACAACTCTTATCAAGCAATACCAAGCAGAAAAACTTCTTGCATAAGGGTGAGAGGTGGACCCACGTGTTTTTGTCGTGATCAGTTTACGGAGCTCTTTTTCTTCGATAACTCATACATTTTTTTTCTGAAATTGTAGTAATTTGTACATCTTATCAACAGATTTCCATCTGATTAGAATAATTCCTTCTTAGTGCACCCCACCCCATACAGAATTGGCAGCTGTGTCATTTTGTAGCAATTTTGACTAATGTAGTGCATTGATATTCCATTCTACCAGCAGGAGTGCCAATGTAGTGCACTGTTAAAATGGATATTATCACTTGTGTGGAGTCTGCTCACTATGTATTTTGGTTTCATGAAACGAACTGTGAAACAACTGTTCATTGTAAATTTTGCAGTAAATATGCTAAAGAACATCCAAGCAGACCTACAATTTACGCTTGGCAGAAGATCCTTGTTGAGACAGGTCGTTCGCTGTGACATGATAAACCAGCACTTTCCAGGCCAGTAGATTGGCTGTGAAAGGCCACCTTGCTCCCCAGACTTGACCCCACTGGGTTTCTTTCTCTGGGGTTTCATTAAAAAAACTATGTATGTTCTTCCCCCACCAAACAGTTTAGCCAATCTGAAAAATCAAATCTACACTGCTGTTGTACAAGTTACGCCTGATTTGCTGCAACGAGTGTGGGAAGAAATTAGTTACCAGTGTGATGTTTTCTGCATCTCAAATGGTAGTCACATTGAACCAAAATGACACTTGACACTTTTATGTGAAACTTGAGGTTGTTTGCTACAAAATTACACATCTATCAACTCTGTGAGTTATCTCAATAACTTTCTATATCATTCCAAAGCTGTAAACTCCTTTTTGACTCAACCTGTTTATTAGAAGTGTAGTACATGCTTTTGTTCCAACCTATAGTTCGAAGAAGGAAATACTTGTTCTTAAAACATCTCATTTCTTTTTTTTTCCTGCTTCAGGTTCTTTATACAAAGAATTTTTAATTGCCATAATTAAGGAGCTACCTGTTGATGAACAGAAACAGAAAATTTCAGATAATCAGTCACATTTTAATGATGAAGATGAACATGAACAAACAAATGTCAAGAGAAATACCATTGAAGACCATACTTCACTGACACTAGCACATGTCAGTGTTGAGGATGCCAGTGTTCCACAACAGAAGGGATTGAATCTTTCAGAAGAGAGACCATTACTTGATTATCCAATATTGGGCAAAATAGTGAAGAACTTGTTCCATGGGGAAGATAAGCTTGAGTGGCAAGACATAGGTCAAATGGAAGAGCAAGAACTCTTCGATAAGTGAGTATTAATGGCATGCATTTGTGCTGCCCACACGCACACGTGCGCGCGCGCGCGCACACACACACACACACACACACACACACACACACACACACACACACACACACACCTGCACGCACACGCGCATGCACGTACGCGCGCGCGCGTACACACCTGCACATACACGCGTACACACCTGCACGTACGCGCGCGCGCGCGTACCTGCACGTACGCGCGCGCGCGCGTACCTGCACGTACGCGCGCGCGCGCGTACCTGCACGTACGCGCGCGCGCGCGTACGTGCGCACGCGCCTGCACGCGCGCGCGCGCGCGCGCGCGCGCGCGCACGTACACGCGCCTGCACGCGCGCGCGCGCGCACGTACGTACACGCGCCTTCAAACGCGCGCGCGCGCGCGCGCGCGCGCACGTACGCGCGCACGCGCCTGCACGTACGCGCGCATGCACAGACAGACAGACAGACAGACAGAGAGAGAGAGAGAGAGAGAATGTTGTAATTTGTTTGTTTTGTTCTTGCCTGAAAGATTGATTATTTCAGAAACATTTTATATAAATTTTCATTTGTCTATCTTTGCACATAGTCTAGCACTTTATATAGCTAGCAGGAATATTATTTGTGTCAGCTCTCAGATGTCAAAATATTTGTTTTCGGTACAAATATAACATTAAGAAATGGAAATGTATACTATGTGTAAATGAGAGATCACTTTGATGACGTGACATTTGTCTAAAATGTCATAGGAATTTCATATATTAATGTAACTGCTAAAGGATGTTTGTATTGATGTCACTGACTGAACATCAAATTTCGCCTTAGATCGAATATGAACCCAGTTCACAAATTTGCATTGTTGTGGAACACTAAATTTTGATTAACTGAATGATGATCAGTTATGATCTAAATTAGTAGGAGACACACTTGACATCACCACTAATTGGCTATTTATATGATGGTTGCACTTCACTTTCAGGAATTAATTGTACATCATAGATACACAGTATTTATATATGGAGGTTTCGTGTTCTGAAGATGGAGTAAAACAAGCAGGAGGAGTACTCTTTCTATTTGTTTCTGGAAATCATTCTGTAGCATAAAATTGTAATTTTAATAGTATCTTGCATATTGGTATCAGAGGCTGATTTCTTTCAGTCAGTTTCAGCAGATGTTCTCTTGGTCTTATTCTAATTGCTGCACAGTGTTTTTGTCAGAACAAAATGTCAACTTAAATTGTTTATCACTTAAGTCCAAGAATTGGCTCACTCTTTCAGTGAATACCCAGTGAGCTCATTGGAATTAATTATCGTCCTCGGCACAAACTTCGGAATAGTCAGAGTATACAAAAATAAAACATAAAGAAATAAAATGTAAAACAAAAATAAACAAATAAATACATAAATAAATAAAGAAGTAGATGTAATTGTTAGTGCTTAAGGCTCTTGAACACTAAATTCTGTCCACCATAGTGGCCTAGAAAGTTAGGAAAAGAGCAAGCAGCATTTCCGGCAGTAGGATTTCAGACTTAATACAGCCATGTTTCCCTTATGATCAGTAGTCATTTGGCAGCTGGTAATTGATCCGCACCTGGTGTTTGCCATTAAGTGTTGCAGCCAGGTTTACATCAAATGCAAACCGATGCCAAGTGTGGCATCTTATCACAATAGGCTTTCAGCTGTTTGCTGAGCATGATGCAAACGTACATGTAACAGATAGTTGGCAATGGATTTAGGTGGGTTCCTATGCAGACTAATCTTCTAATAGTTAATACATTTTAAGGCCATTGTCATTCAGTGATAAAGAGACTATCACCCTGTAAAAAAAAGGGGGGGGGGGGATAAAAAGAATCCTCAGTACTTACCAGGCATTCAATCGCAGATATGTGGATCCATAGTCCACCATGTAACTACTAAGCTGCCGATTAACATCACATAGTCTATTTTTAGATGTTCTTGTTTGCCACCCCATGCTTCTTGTACATGGTGAGTGGCACTCTATCGTAATTCAGACAATATTATGAAAAGAATAGATTGCTACTCACCATAAAGATGACATTGAGTTGCAGACAGATGTGACAAAAACACTGTTGATAGAAGTTTTGTGCCAGAGCCTTCTTCACAAAAGAAAATGCACATACATTCACACAAGCAAGCACACCTCACACACGACTGCTTTCTCTGGCGGCTCTGTACAGAATGTAACTGAAACGGGTCAAAGAGAGCAGTAATTCGGAGTGGGGCAGGGAAGATTGAGGGAAAGCAGGGAACAGGTCAGGGACGAGGAATCAGTGCTGCTGGGTGGTGCGCTCAGGGACTAATGGTAGCAGGACAGTGCTGCCTGACGCAGTGTCAGGAAACCATGAGGGAATAAGAGTATGGGGGTGGGGGGTGGAGAGTGGAAAGGAGAGCTGAAGAGAAGGGAGAAAGACTGGTGGATGCACTGCACCAAGCAGTGCACAATGAGGGTGATGGTAGTTGAATTGTGAGATGACAGAACAGGGGGCAGAAACTGTTGGGTGGAGGGTGAAGGAGCAATAGAGTACCTGCAGAAAATGTGTTTTGTGGATACCTCCCTTCTGTGCAGTTCAGAAAAGGTGATTGTAGAGGGGAGGTGTATGAAGAATGAGGTAGTGTCACAGGGCACCTTACTATCTATGTCCTAACAAACAACTACTTTTTCTAAGCTACTTCCCCTTCCAATCACAATCCCTTTCCACAGGGATCACATCCCTGTGGAAGAGCTGTGGTGTCACCGCCAGACACCACACTTGCTAGGTGGTAGCTTTTAAATCGGCCGCGGTCCATTAGTATACATCGGACCCGCGTGTCGCCACTGTCAGTGATAGCAGACCGAGCGCCACCACACGGCAGGTCTAGAGAGACGTACTGACACTCGCCCCAGTTGTACAGCCGACTTTGCCAGAGATGGATGACTGACAAATAAGCTCTCATTGCCCGAGACGATAGTTAGCATAGCCTTCAGCTAAGCCATTTGCTACGACCTAGCAAGGCGCCATTATCCTTTGTTATATTGCTATTATACTTCTGTATCATCAAGAGCGATGTTCTACAATTATGAATTAAAGTTAAGTATTCCAGAAGCTATGTACTATTTTTGGTTACTCTAATTCCTTGTAATGTTCCAGACCTCACGCCAGTCTGCGTGAGCATAAACGCGTGCATTTCGGCTTCCTCGCATAGTGACTTGGCTGTCTTGCCAAGTCACAACAAGAGCTAGACGAAAGACTTGCCCAGTTCACCCACTCAGCACCTGTTCCAGTCCTGTCAAAAGCTTAACCTACCCCGGGTCAACTTAGAAAGCAGCCATATCATGTACCAGCTCTGCTGCAATCATTGCTTGGCTTTCTATATTTTCACCCCTGCGGGTTTAGGGGTAAGAATAGGCCTGCGGTATTCCTGCCTGTCGTAAGGGGCGACTAAAAGGAGTCCCAACTGTTTCGGTCTTTAATGTGATGGTCCCCTAAGGGGTTTGACCACTCTATTTCAAAATTTTCCATTAGTGCGTACCATTTGGGGAAGGACACCTTACGTGGTGCTTTCTATATCCATCTTGTCCTAAGATCTGGCACACCCAATATTGTCATGGAGTTGGACTTACACCGAGCTTCCGGCCACATCAGCTGCAGTGTGTTCCGGGTAGCATACATTCCCTCCATTGTGCACTTCCATCTTTGCCCTCATGATATACATGGTTATTTGACACCCGACATCCAGCACGGTAGTCAGTCCGTTGTGGTGGCGTCGTCGTGTACCCTCTTGGTGGTAGCCCCCTGACTACACAGGGATTGCACTGCTGATGCCTGAGCTGCTACCTCCCCACATATGCCAAGGAGTAGGTGCCTATCCCTCTGGGGCATCAGGACTCCCGGCAAAGGCCATCCTGCCAGGTGGTCTTTGCTGTGGCTGGGTGGTGCCTGTGGGGAGAGCCCCTGGTCGGAGTGGGTGGCATCAGGGCGGATGACCCGCAATGAAGCGTGGTATATCATCTCTCACTTGTGGGCCTCCACCAGCAGTCTCTAAGCGATCGAGGTCTAACCTCAATGGCAAGAAATATGATCTGAGATCATTTCCCTCCCTGGCCACTCCATGGGAGGAACGTATGGCGAAAGACAGCAGTGCAGATTATTCACTCCGGTACCTCGTCTGTACATGAGTTGATGGTGAATCATTTATGCCGACCAAGCCTCAGTTTTTTGTGGAGCATATAGAGGACTAGTTCGGGGAGGTGGAGGGCTTGTCCAAAATGTGCTCTGGTTCAATTCTAACCAAAACAGCATCCTCTGCCCAGTAACGGAGGTTGCTCACTTGTGACAAGTTGGGGGGATGTTTCAGTTACCATCTCATCCGATAAGAGTCTAAACATGGTCCAGGGTATTATATTCCACAGGGATCTACTTGTGCAGTCAGACGATGAACTACGCGCCAACTTAGAACGACGAGGTGTTCATTTCATCTGGCGCGTCCAACGGGGTCCGAGGGATAATCAGGTAGCCACCGGTGCCTTCATCTTGGCCTTCGAGAGTGATGTCTTACCCGAAAAGCTCAAGGTGATGGTTTACCGCTGTGATGTGAAGCCATATCCCTCCTTCGATGTGGTGTTTTAAATGCTGGAAGTTAGGGGATATGTCATCCCGATGTACTTCCGGCATCACGTGCCGAGATTGTGGACGCCCTTTGCATCCCAATACTCCATGTGCCCCGCCTCCCATCTGTGTTAACTGCGGAGAACACCATTCCCCCTTCTCGCCGGACTGCCGGGTATTCCAGAAAGAATGGAAGATCGTGGAATATAAGACCCTGGACCGTCTGACCTACACTGAGGCCAAGCAGAAATATGAGAGGCTACATCCTGTGCCAATGACGTCAACCTATGCTACTGCTGCAACAATGGTTCTCCCATCTCCCGTATCGTCACGTACGGTTGGCTCTATGATCTGTCAGCATCCACCGGCCCCCTTGATTGTTGGGGGTCACTTCACTCCCTGTTGCTCCTGCTCCATCTACTTAAGGAGCAACACCCCCCGCCTCACCCACCCACCCATCGGGGCATCAGTTCCCACTTCCCAACCGGAGAAGCATAAGACTTCTTAGGCTCCTCTCGCCAGGAATGGGTCCGTTGGGGACCTCCCTTAGCAAGTTCGGTCTAGCAGAAAAGCGGACACCCACAAGTGGCTGAAACAACCACCGGTCACTGGTTGTAGGGCCTCACGGTCGTCGTCTGTCCCTGAGACTGACTCAGTGAAGCCCTCCCAGCTTGAGCCACCGTAGGCAAAATGCGAGAAGCAGAAAAAGAAAAAGGTTCCCAAAAATCCCGACATTGCAGTGGCACCTGTCCCACCCCTTCCTACAAGCTTAGCGTCAGGATGAGGTCGAGATTCTGGCGTCTTCTGAAGACCTGGATCTCGCTGGACCCTCGGACGCAATGGATGTCACTCGCGCGGGTACTGAACCGGTGGCAGCAAGTGACCCAGCGGTGTAATCTGCCTCCCCAGTCCTTTCACGCCTTTCTCAGCCATGGACAATGTCCTCCTCCAGTGGAACTGTGGCGGTTTCTTCCACCATCTTGCTGAGCTCCTACAACTTCTCAGCCTTCACCCTTTCTTCTGCATTGCTCTTCAAGAAACTTGGTTTCCAGCGATGCGAACCCCCGCCCTCCGTGGCTATCGGGGTTATTATAAGAACCGGGCAGCTTATGAAAGGATATCTGGTGGCGTCTGCATCTATGTCCTTCACTCTCTTCACAGCGAGTCTGTCCCTCTACAAACACCTTTGGAGGCTGTCGCTGTTCGGGTGTGGATGCCACAGACTGTTACTGTCTGCAGTCTCTATCTTCCACTGGATGGTGATGTCCCGCAGTGTGTCTTGGCTGCGCTGATAGCCCAATTGCCGCCACCTTTCCTGTTACGGGGCGACTTCAATGCCTGTAACCCTCTGTGGGGTGGGTCAGTGGCAACAGGTTGAGGTGCCACCGTTGAGCATGTATTGACACAGCTCGATCTTTCCATTTTAAATGATGGTGCCTTCACACGTTTCAGTGTGGCACATGGTACGTACTCCGCCATCGACCTTTCGATCTGCAGCCCTAGCCTCTTACCATCTGTCCAACAGTGTGTGCATGACGACCAGTGTGGTAGTGACCACTTTCTGTCACTGCCACAGCATCTCTCTTCTTTGCGCCCTTGCAGATGGGCTATGAATAAGGCTGACTGGGACTCGTTCTCCTCCATGGCCGAAATTGCACCTCTTTCTAATCAAGCCATTGATGCAGTGATTCACTTGGTCACCACAGGCATCGTTACTGCTGCAGGATCTGCCATTCCCCATTCTTCTGGGTCCCCTCGGTGGTGGACTGTGCCTTGGTGGTCACCTGCGATCGCCGAGGCGATTTAAGATTGCCGGTGGGCACTCCTGCGTCACAAGTGACATCCCTCAATAGAATACCTCATTGCCTTTAAACGACTGCGTGCACGGGCCCGCCGCCTTATTCCCCAACACAAGCAGGAGTGCTAGGAACGGTATGTCTCCACCATTGGCCCCTATATCTCTCCATTGCAGGTTTGGGCCAAGATTAGGCACCTCTATGGCTATCGGACCCCTGTCAGCGTCCCTGCTCTCTGAGTAGAGCAGTTTTTACTGACTCCGATGTAATTGCAAACTACTTGGCAGAGCATTTTGCTCCGAGTTCCGCTTCTGCGAATTACCCACTGGCTTTCCGCTCCATTAAAGACCGGGTGGAACCTCGGAGCCTTTCATTTCCCACCTGCCATCCTGAATCCTTCAATGTTCCATTCAGTAATTGGGAACTCCACAGTGCCCTAGCTGCTTGCCCTGATACAGCTTCTGGGCCAGATCGCATCCACTGTCAGATGCTGAAACACCTCTCAGTGAACTGCCAGCGACGCCTCCTCGCCCTTTACAACCGTATCTGAGTCGAGGGTGAGTTTCCGTTACAATGGCAGGAAAGCATTGTTATTCCCATTTTGAAACCTGGCAAGAACTCATTGGAGGTGGACAGCTACCGCCCCATTAGCCTTACCAGCGTTCTTTGCAAGTTGCTTGAACGCATGGTGAGCTGGCGGTTGAGTTGGGTACTCGAGTCTCGGGCCCTTCTAGTTCCGTCTCAGGGTGGGTTCCGTAAAGGCCGCTCTGCCGCCGACAGTCTGGTGAGCCTGGAGTCAGCCATCCGTACGGCCTTTGCCCGCCGTCAGACCTCGTCGCTGTCTTTTTTGACATGTGGAAGGCGTACGATACGACATGGTGCCATCACATCCTCTCTACGCTTCATGGTTGGGGTCTTCGGGGTCCGCTGCCGATTTTCATACAGAAATTTTCTGTTGCATCGTACCTTCCGCGTGCAAGTCGCGGCCTCCCATAGTTCCTCTGAGTTCAGGAGAACAGGGTACCGCAGGCGTCTGTCTTAAGTGTCTGCCTGTTTTTAATTGCAATTAACGGGCTCACTGCGGCAGTGGGAACGTCTGTCTCAGCTTCCTTGTATGCTGACGACTAGTGCCTCTACTATAGCTCCATTGGCACTGCAGCTGCTGAACATCAGCTGCAGGGCGCTATCCGCAAGGCGCAGTCTTGGGCTGTAGCGCCTGGCTTCCAGTTTTTGGCTGCCAAGACCTGCGTTATGCATTTCTGCTGGCAACGCACTGTTCACCCTGAGCCGCGGCTTTATCTTGATGGCAAACCTCTTGCTGTGGTGAAGACACATCGGTTTCTGGGTGTGGTTTTGATGTCCAGTTGACTTGGCTTCCACATATTCGGTAGCTTAAACAGTTGTGTTGGCGGCATCTTAATGCTTTGCGATGCTTGAGCCACACCAGCTGGCGTGCCGACCGATCTACCCTCTTACGGCTCTACCAGGTGTTAATCCAGTCCCGTCTGGATTATGGGAGCCTGGCTTATGGTTCAGCATCCCCTTCTGCATTGCGGGTGCTGGACCCAATCGTTCACAGCGGAATCCGACTTGCCACTGGTGCTTTCCGAACCAGCCCTGTGAACAGCATACTTGTGGAGGCAGGTGTCCGTCCACTGCAGTTACAGTGTGAACATTTACTGGCCGCTTATGCTACACCTGTTTGTAGCATACCCGGGCATCCAAATTATTGTCTGCTGTTTCCTCAGTTGGTCGTCCATCTCCCAGAATGTCGGCCCTGGTCGGGTTGTATGATCACGGTCTGCGTCAGAGAGCTTCTCTCCGGGCTTGGGGTTTTTCCTCTTCCACCTCCTTTCCGGGCCCCCCTGCGTACACCCCCATGGTGTGTGCCCCGCCCTTGCCTTCGGCTTGTTTTGGCACAGAGCCTGAAGGACTCACTCCCTCCAGAGGCCTTCTGCCGCCGCTTTCTTTCCATCCTTGCCACGTATCAGGACTCTGGCGTTGTTTACACTGTCGGTTTGATGGTTGCTGGTCGTGTCGGTTATGCTCTCACTCTAGGGGACCATTACGAACAATGCTCATTGCCAGCTGGCTGCAGCATTTTCACTGCTGAGCTGGTCGCCATCTTTCGTGCCCTAGAGTATATCTGCTCCTGCTCAGGTGAGTCCTTCATTATCTGTAGCGACTCCCTGAGCAGTTTACGAGCTATTGACCAGGGCTTCCCTCTCTCTCGTCTGGTGATGGCTATCCAGCAGTCCCTCCATACTCTTGCCCGTTGTGGCTGCTCTATGGTCTTTGTGTGGACCCCTGGTCATGTCGGCATCCCGGGGAAATGAACATATTGACCACCTGGCCGAACAGGCCACCAGTGAACAAACTCTGGACATTGGCCTCCCGGAGACTGATTTGCGGGCAGTCTTACGCCGCAAAGTTTTCGCGCATTGGGGCGCCGAATGGTGCGATCTGACCACACCCAATAAACTCCTTGGGAGACGACAACTGTGTGGCGGTAATCCATGCAAGCCACTCGCAGGGACTCTGTTGTCCTTTGTCGGCTCCACATTGGCCACACCCGGCTGACGCACAGATATTTACTGAGCCGTGAGGACATGCCTCTATGTCGCTGCGGGGCGGCTTTGACAGTGGTCCACATTTTGTTGGCCTGTCCCCTTTTAGCGGTGCTCAGGCAGACATTTGCGCTGCCTGATACGCTCCCTGCCCTTTTAACAGATGACACTGCCATGGCAGGCTTAGTTTTGCATTTTATTCAGGCAGGGGGCTTTTATCACTTAATCTAAGTGTTTGTCCTTTTTTGTGTTGAGTCTGGCCTTTGGCCTACGGTTTAGGACTGAGTTTTTAATGTGTCTCTCGGTGGTTGGCTTTTCCCTTTTAGTCTCTATGGTCGGCCAACCACTGTCACACTCTGTGTGCTTTTAATTCCTTTTGTCTGGTCTCTGTCTAAGTCTTTCTTGTCCTGTGTCGTCTGTCGTCTTTTCCATTGTTTTTTTTTTTTTTTTTTTTATTCTGTGTGGGTGTTCTTAAGTTTTAGAAAAAGGGACCGATGACCGTAGCAGTCTGGTCCCTTTAATCCCACAAACCAACCCACCAACCTTTCTATATTTTTATGACTACCAACCAGCTGTCCATCAAGATGAATGGTCACCGCCAAACTCTGGCTAAGAGCAAAGTGTTCCATCCTGTGGGACAACATGCAGCTGATCATAACATGCTTGATTTCAGTGGCAGCTTCACAACCAGGTCGTCTTGATCCTCCTCTCCACTACCAGCTTTTCTGAACTGCTCAGATGGGAGTTATCCTTACAACATGTTCTTCAATCCTGAAATCATCCCAACCTCAACCTACAGGAACCTACTGTCCCCACACCCTCCACCCAATTATTTCCATGTCATCTGTCCTGTCTCCTCCTCATAGTTTTCCTCCCCCCACCCTCGTTGTGTGCTGCTCTCTGCTGGTGCATTCACCACTCTTTTTCCCGTCTCTGCTCGTCTCCTTTGTACTCTCTGTTTCCCACTCTGTCACTTCCCCATAGCCTCTTGACACTGCACCTGGCAGTCCTGTCCTACCACATCTAGTCCATACATGCTCTGTCAGCCACTGCTGATTGCTCTTCCCCCACCTATACTCTGCTGTCCCTCTCCCTTCCCTGATCCACTCCAGATTGTTGCTCCTGTTTGATGCGTTATCAGTTGCAGTCTGGCTGGAGTGCTTGCTTGTGTGAAAGTGTGAATGTTTTTCTTTCTGACGAAGGGTTTGGCCGAAAGCTTATGTGTAACAGTATTTTCGTCGTGCCTGTCTGCAATTCAACATATCATCTTCATGGTGAGTAGCTATCTATCGTAATTCATATTGTTGTTCCATCCCAGATTTTCCATTTATTGATTGTTCTGTTAAAGCAGAATGTCTAGTTGGTAACTGTACAGTTCTTAACTTCATTTGATTTTAGGAAGACTCGTTGTAGTATAAATGAATTATAAGCAGTAAAGCCAGTGCTATTAAGTGAAGTTGTTTTCTTTGTGGTTAACAAAATATTAGAATTGATCTTTGGGTAACACTAATTTCCCTTACGTTTTAGGCATGTTGTTGATACAGTTTGTTCTTACATTTTTGTGCTATGTAGCAACATATAAAATTCCTTTAATTACAGGGTTATACAGAAACTGTCCTCTGGATGTTTCCCTGTAAAACCGTTGTTGGAATCTGTATTCAGCTACTTCATTTATGAGAAACATGGTACTGCGTGTTCACTAGTGAAAAATATATTGCATTCTGAATACAACATTGCAGTTCAGCTCTCAGTTGTAAGAAATATTTATCTCATGGAGGGAAGTGACATGGAAAAATTCTGTTCACATGTATTCAGGGAGGTATGATTACCATTACTTATCTCTTTTGTTTATTTATTTGCTGTCTGTATAACAATCAGGTTTCAGGCATGTCATGGTTATAGTTCACATGTACATTGAGATACAAGGTTGTTCTAATTATTGCACTTCTCTCAGCAATGAAAGATAAATGCATAAATTGATATAAACAGTGAAGATTGAAAATTATCACTTTTTTTTTTTTTTTTTTTTTTTTACAAAAACAAACTTAATGCTATATGCACTAATACCTTTACAAGGAGACTTACAGTATTTATTTGTTACTAAATGCTTCAGTTTATTCTTTAAGGTATTTAGATTAGCTGTCTTAAGATCATGTGGATCTGTTGTAAAAAAAATTGTTCCTATTGCGTGTGTGCTGCAGTTTACAGCTTTTTTATTACTACTGTCGAAGTTTCCCTTCCCTGTCTATTGTCATTATGTACACTTTTTGACATAAAACTCGACCGGCGGCCGGCCGCTTCAGAGGCTAAGTCCGTGCCGATCGCGACATGGGACAAAAAAACTGGCCAACTCGCTAATTCTCTAAGTCCGGTTATCTGCACAATCTGGCAACACTGTAGACTGCGGCACTTCCTGGAGGAAAACTTGTCCCATGATAGAGAAACCCTAGGCTGATTACGCCTGTGGTCTAGCGGTAGCGTGCGTTGTTTCTGTTCATAATGTCAGTGGATCGAGAGCAGCTGGCATAAAATATTTTTATAGCCTCTTCTGTCTGAATGCTGAAGACGTGAATGTAATGGTAGCGCAGATTCAATCTATTTCGCTTTCTGACACACAGGTATCAAAATTTTATCCAGCAATGATTTTGCGGCAGATTTCCTGCAGACTGTCCTCCTCTGGACGCCGTATGCGGCAAAGCTCTGGGATCCATTTGCTGGCTACTGGCAGCGGCCGTGGCGACAGCAGTGGCGCTGCACACCCCCATTCTTTATTGAAAGCGCCTGCTACCGCTCATCGCTTTTGATGATTTAAAATGCTTTATTATTAAATGTTGCTCCACAGAAATTTTCTACAATTTCCATTCACGCTCAAAAGCAACGGAGACAGACGCCCTGATTAGTAGGCAGGTATTGTATTACATTAATCGGCAAGAGCTGAGTATGGCCCGAAATTAATTTTATAGACTGGGACGAAATTAAACCACCTCACCACATTCGATGAATTTATAAAAGCTTCATACCTCATTTCTTTTCCTTTCAAACTCAATTATTTGTGCAACTTTTGGTCAATGTTTGGATGTTTTCATCAAGCCAGAGTGAGCGTCTGTGGTGTAAAGTGTATTACAGTTCTTGTTTCATTCCTTATGGTAAGTCTATGCGATAAACTGTGTGAATACCTTGCAATGCATGCTCTGTAGCAGTGCAGGAACACTGCACATTTGGAGTTCCACGTATGGGTTCATCAAGTATTTATTGTTGATCGGAAGTGATAGTTAAGGTCATCGGATTTAAACCAGAAAAATTTGTAGTTTTGAAGGTTTCAGAGAACGGAAAGGAATTGCTAACGCCGGTGTTAGAAAACGTCTACAGTTCAATGCTATTGCAAAAATTTAGAAGAAGGGAACTATATTAATCAAAATGTGCACTTCATAAACAACCTTCTGACATGTTAGACCTATATGACGAACAAAGCTCAAATTTATATCGTTGACAGTCGGTTTGAATCTTTCCAGGACCTATTTTACAGTGAAGCACCTTGGCATTTGCAAAGCAGACATCCATGATATTAACTTAATTTACTAAGTCAAAATCGCACGAAGATTGATGTTTAAAGGCATCCTTCAGATAAGGAATTTTTACTAGCAGTTTGCAACTCCATTAATTAAAATGGAAAATAAAAGGTTGTAGTCAGCAGCTTCTACCGTGATTCGAACTGCTACGTCATATAGTACGAGCACTGCAATGCACAAGGGAACCTCTGAGCTAACGACATACTGGCGGCAAGAGGCGGACTATAGTCACTGCGATGTTGCCTGAGCCTAAAAACGCAACCTTAAACGCACAAACAGAGGAGGAGGAGATTACTGTTTTAACGTCCCGTCGACAACAATGTCATTAGAGACGGAGCACAAGCTCGGATTAGGGAAGGATGGGGAAGGAAGTCGGCAGTGCCCTTCCTAAGGAATCATCCCGGCATTTGCCTGAAGCGATTTAGGGAAATCACTGAAAACCTAAATCAGGATGGCCGGGTGCGGGATTGCACCGTTGTCCTCCCGAATGCACACACAAACAGGTGTTACTTATGTGAAGAATGCCGTTCTTGGAGTCCAGAAATTAAATATACTTTGTAATTGTGTCATCTTACTGTGGATTATATCGTACGAGTCTTCGATGTGGAAAACGAATGTCAAGTGAATTTAGCGAGGTAATGCCGTCCTACACCCTGAAGTAAATGCACTATCAGAGTGTTGACAAATACTTGCTACGACGCTGCCATTTCTTGGCTCTCTGATGAGGCAGCTCTTCAGCGAAATGCTTGCCGTGATTCTCCGATACGGTTCTTCAGAGTGGAGACGCGCGCGCACGTTTGGTTTTTATGCGGCGTTCTCCCCTGATGGTTTCTGATGTCACCTTGTGGGCTGTGTACACATTTGAGACATTCAATTATCATTAATCCAGAATGATACAAGTTTCAGCTTCCGGCGTGGAAGAAGGCTGTTGACGGCGACATTATATCATTTCAACGTAGGGAAAGCAAAAGAGATCATTCAATGTTTCTCATTCAACATAAAGCATGTGAGATAATTTTCCGTAACGTTCATAATCATCTAAAAATACAAACAAAGTAAAAATACTCCAGAAGCTTATTCGAATTGAATATAATGTAAGATACCAAACGCTTTGCACCTTGATGTCGAATTTGTCCACGTGCAATCTTTTGCAGCATGCACTTAGAATGTCATGATTACCACGAGAATGAAGAAATATGTTGGTAGGGATGGAAGCAAGAAGAGACGTAGTCAACAAATATTCGATTCCCCATGGCATTCATTTCATTTGAGACATAAGAACAGGTAAAGCGGGAATTTACTTTCGTGAACACGAAAGATATGCCGCACATATTGATAACGAGGAAGTCTGCGTCTTCATACGTTTCCTCCTTGAAATCTGTATGCTCTATTATATACTAAGTAGCCCGATCATTGTTTCAGTAATGTTACCTTCTTGTTTGACCCCGTAACGTTGAACAGATTCCAAATGCATGTCTCTGCATGAAAGTAGCTGTTCGAACCCTTCCTGGGTTGTTTTTTGTGTTTTATTGCTTGGAATTCCTGAAGCAGACCACTGTGCCTTCCCCCCTCGTGGGTTAGGTCTCAAAACTAAACCGCTTTTTATCCAATGGCATAATTTATTCAGACAGCATCAGCACAAGACTATCAAACAAAGTCTTCCATTTACAGTTGCAACACTCTAACCAGCACTGACCGAAGTGTAATCCACGGTAATGGTCCGAAATTAGCAGCTGTCTGCTACTGTGGCAAAGTCCGTACTACACTTTCGATTCTGCAGCACCATTTTATCTGGTAATACTGTGTAGTTGCAGAGTTGTGCCAGCATGTCTGTCCTCACATTGTCAACTTTATGTATCTAACTTCTCCTGTAGCGTAGATCACGAGGAGCCGAAGTAAATGGGTGTATTCTGCATGACGTAACATTCAGTATTCCCTTCTTTCATAGCCACTCTTCATGTGCATCGATACCAAATAGGAATGTGAAAACTTGCGAGTGAGAGAATGACAATAACAATCGTAACAAGAACAAGCAAATAATGAATGATGTTTATTCCAACGCAGAACGAGAATGGCTTTAAATATAAAAATCTATATCTATATCCATATCTATTGATCTTTGAGTTGGCACAATGCAAATATATTCTTAGCATTTAGTTACTGAATTTAGTTCTGGATGTTTGCAGAGAAAAGGAAAAGTCGGTACTTCTCGCTAGTGTAATATAATGTGAACCAGCAACTACCCTTTGCTTAGAACACGACTCAAGCAGGTCCCCAAGTAGGTACCAAGGCACTGCTGCATTCTGTTCCCTGACATTGCTCTGATGACGGTTAATGCAGATAGTTCTGATTATGAAATACAAAACTTATTGCAGGTTAGTTCCTAGGATAGTAACATTAAATTTGCGTTGTAGACGGCACATGAACGTGACTACTATCCATGTTACTCATCTATATAAAAAGACAATATTATGGGAATTTAGCAGGATTACTCAACATGAATTCTGAAATTGGGTGACTGACCACACAGGTGCTAAACGTCGTCAAGAGTATACGATGTCCTAATTGCATTAGGAATATGAAGATCGTCTTTGACAGCTCGCAACTTTCACATTGCTATCTCCACCCTAGTACAGACAGCCCTCAGTGCAGTTGCACTATGTTGCCGATGTAATGGAAGGCCTTCAAACCGACAACAGACCACATATTGAAAAATACAAGCGAATTCTCTTGCAGCGTAAGCTTATTGTAACTAATCTAAAAATTATTGGAGAGGAACACTGTCCTATTCAAAAAAAGTAAAATGTTACACACTGTTGACGTCAAACGGACATTATCTATGTCCTGCTTGTGTCCTACTCATCTATAATATCAAGTGTACTATCAAAATGATTATATATAATTAATATGAATATAATAGAGGGAAACATTCCACGTGGGAAAAATATATCTAAAAACAAAGATGATGTGACTTACCAAACGAAAGTGCTGGCAGGTCGATAGACACACAGACAAACACAAACACACACACAATGGTTGCTTCGTCAGGAAAGAGGGAAGGAGAGGGAAAGACGAAAGGATGTGGGTTTTAGGGGAGAGGGTAAGGAGTCATTCCAATCCCGGGAGCGGAAAGACTTACCTTAGGGGGAAAAAAAGGACGGGTATACACTCGCTGTCTACTTGTGTGTGTGTGTGTGTGTGTGTGTGTGTGTGTGTGTGTGTGTGTGTGTGTGTGTGTGTGCGTGCGCGAGTGTATAGCTTTCCTTTTTTCCCCCCCACGGTAAGTCTTTCCGCTCCCGGGATTGGAATGACTCCTTACACTCTCCCTTAAAACCCACATCCTTTCGTCTTTCCCTCTCCTTCCCTCTTTCCTGACGAAGCAATCGTTGGTTGCGAAAGCTTGAATTTTGTGTGTATGTTTGTGTTTGTTTGTGTGTCTATCGACCTGCCAGCACTTTCGTTTGGTAAGTCACATCGTCTTTGTTTTTAGATATATTTTTCCCACGTGGAATGTTTCCCTCTATTATATCCATATCATTAATTTGAACCCAACAATTACGTTTGTTATTGTCACTGTTGCATTTCGAAATCTTTCCTGTCATCTTATTTTCTCTTTCTGTTTTTGCAAGTAGTTTCACTTTGTATTCACCTTCTCCTCATTACCGAATCTACCATACAATTTTATCCCGCCTATATATACTCAATAATACGTAACCCACTTCCAAACCATAACCAAAAACTTTTTTCCGCTTTCAACACTACCGCTGCTATGAAGTCCACAGTTCCTTTCAGCTATTAAACAGCCATTTCGGCTATTTCTAATAACTTTCGCCTTTTTTTCCATTTCTGTTTTTCCCACATCACTGATCGTTTTTAGCCGCTTCCCTCAAGTTTTAACGTCATTATTTCTTCATCAGACAATTGTTAGCCTCATTTTCACAATCTGCCACCACAAAACCACTCCTTTTAATACATTTGCACGCAGTTTTTTTCGAAATTTTCCCGAATTGCTCCACCCTTTAATGTGTTTTGGCGGCAACACAACTACCTAACCTTTGTGCACATCGTTGTCTACCAACCCAAGTTCACCACAGGATCAACAAGCCCAGCTATAACCAACACTTTTTCGCCTTTTTTTACACCAGATCTCCAGTTGCTTTCCAGTTCACCTTTATCTCTCCCCATATATTTTTATTTTTATTTTCATTTTTATTTTCATTTCAGCCTCATATTACACTTTCCACCTTCTAATACCATGTCACCTTCACACCATTAAGTTTTATTTACATTTCCTCCGCAAACATGCCTTCGCTCTAGCCAGATTACACTCCCATATTTTTATTTTGTCTGACATTTGGCATTACCCTCAAAGGCCTCACGCTTAAAGTTCCCATCTCTGGCTGTAACCCTTCTTTCCATCAGTCCCTATACCAGTTCCAAACTGAACAATCCATTGCCCTCACCCACCTAATCCTTCACCTACACATCAACTCAGCCAATGAACACACCGTCAACTCCTATCCTTAATAAAAGTTCTCAGTCTCTCCTCTCCCACATCCACACCAGATGTTCAGAGCATCCTCCTACAGGCCAACCGCAAATTAGAACAGCATGCCACCCTCCACCTCAAAAAACTATCCAATCTCCTGGTTTCCCACCTCCGGAAAGGCAACTCACTCACCCTTCACAACCTTTCCAGCAAACCTCAACCTCCTCTCATTGCACACAGACCCAGTCTCTCCCATCTACTCAATCTCCCACTTCCAGCTCCACTCCCCCCAAAACCTCAAAATTCCAATCAACACAATCTGGAACCACAACACCCTAATTCAGTAGTTAACCTTTCCTCCAAACCTCTCTCCCAATCCGAAACCTCTGTCCTATCCAAAGGCCTCACCTTCAGCCCCACTCCCAGATTCAGCAAAACAGCCCTTGTCAAAGATTTACTGTCCTACACCCGTACTCTCTGCTGGAAATATCACTTTGCCATGAAGAAAAATGATCCTAATCCTACTCCTAATGATCCAACTCCCCAAGACACTATCCAAATTGAACCCTGTGTGGAACAGTTCTGTCCTCCGTCACAGTGGGACCCACCTCCTCTTCCTCAAAATCACCCTCTCCAAACTTTCCAGGAATTTCTGACTTCCAGCCTTGCCACTCAATCCTTCTTAAAAAAAAAAAAAAAAAAAAAATTCTTTGCCTTTACAAATGTCTGCTTGTGTCTGTTTATGTGCGGACGGATATGTGTGTATGTGCGCGAGTGTATACCTGTCCTTTTTTCCCCCCTAAGGTAAGTCTTTCCGCTCCCGAGATTGGAATGACTCCTTACCCTCTCCCTTAAAACCCAATCCTTTCGTCTTTCCCTCTCCTTCCCTCTTTCCTGACGAAACAACCATTGTGTGTGTGTTTGTGTTTGTCTGTGTGTCTATCGACCTGCCAGCACTTTCGTTTGGTAAGTCACATCATCTTTGTTTTTAGATATATTTTTCCCACGTGGAATGTTTCCCTCTATTATATTCATATTAATTATATATAATCATTTTGATAGTACACTTGATATTATAGATGAGTAGGACACAAGCAGGACATAGATAATGTCCGTTTGACGTCAACAGTGTGTAACATTTTACTTTTTTTGAATAGGACAGTGTTCCTCTCCAATAATTTTTAGATTAGTTACAATAAGCTTACGCTGCAAGAGAATTCGCTTGTATTTTTCAATATGTGGTCTGTTGTCGGTTTGAAGGCCTTCCATTACATCGGCAACATAGTGCAACTGCACTAAGGGCTGTCTGTACTAGGGTGGAGATAGCAATGTGAAAGTTGCGAGCTGTCAAAGACGATCTTCATATTCCTAATGCAATTAGGACATCGTATACTCTTGACGACGTTTAGCACCTGTGTGGTCAGTCACCCAATTTCAGAATTCATGTTGAGTAAACCTGCTAAATTCCCATAATATTGTCTTTTTATATTGATGAGTAACATGGATAGTAGTCACGTTCATGTGCCGTCTACAACGCAAATTTAATGTTACTATCCTAGGAACTAACCTGCAATAAGTTTTGTATTTCATAATCAGAACTATCTGCATTAACCGTCATCAGAGCAATGTCAGGGAACAGAATGCAGCAGTGCCTTGGTACCTACTTGGGGACCTGCTTGAGTCGTGTTCTAAGCAAAGGGTAGTTGCTGGTTCACATTATATTACACTAGCGAGAAGTACCGACTTTTCCTTTTCTCTGCAAACATCCAGAACTAAATTCAGTAACTAAATGCTAAGAATATATTTGCATTGTGCCAACTCAAAGATCAATAGATATGGATATAGATATAGATTTTTATATTTAAAGCCATTCTCGTTCTGCGTTGGAATAAACATCATTCATTATTTGCTTGTTCTTGTTACGATTGTTATTGTCATTCTCTCACTCGCAAGTTTTCACATTCCTATTTGGTATCGATGCACATGAAGAGTGGCTATGAAAGAAGGGAATACTGAATGTTACGTCATGCAGAATACACCCATTTACTTCGGCTCCTCGTGATCTACGCTACAGGAGAAGTTAGATTCATAAAGTTGACAATGTGAGGACAGACATGCTGGCACAACTCTGCAACTACACAGTGTTACCAGATAAAATGGTGCTGCGGAATCGAAAGTGTAGTACGGACTTTGTCACAGTAGCAGACAGCTGCTAATTTCGGACCATGGCCGTGGATTACACTTCGGTCAGTGCTGGTTAGAGTGTTGCAACTGTAAATGGAAGACTTTGTTTGATAGTCTTGTGCTGATGCTGTCTGAATAAATTATGCCATTGGCTAAAAAGTGGTTTAGTTTTGAGACCTAACCCACGAGGGGGGAAGGCACAGTGGTCTGCTTCAGGAATTCCAAGCAATAAAACACAAAAAACAACCCAGGAAGGGTTCGAACAGCTACTTTCATGCAGAGACATGCATTTGGAATCTGTTCATCGTTACGGGGTCAAACAAGAGGGTAACATTACTGAAACAATGATCGGGCTACTTAGTATATAATAGAGCATACAGATTTCAAGGAGGAAACGTATGAAGACGCAGACTTCCTCGTTATCAATATGTGCGGCATATCTTTCGTGTTCACGAAAGTAAATTCCCGCTTTACCTGTTCTTATGTCTCAAATGAAATGAATGCCATGAGGAATCGAATATTTGTTGACTGCGTCTCTTCTTGCTTCCATTCTTACCAACATATTTCTTCATTCTCGTGGTAATCATGACATTCTATGTGCATGCTGCATAAGATTGCACGTGGACAAATTCGACATCAAGGTGCAAAGCGTTTGGTATCTTACATTATATTCAATTCGAATAAGCTTCTGGAGTATTTTTACTTTGTTTGTATTTTTAGATGATTATGAACGTTACGGAAAATTCTCACATGCTTTATGTTGAATGAGAAACATTGAATGATCTGCTTTCATTTCCCTACGTTGAAATGATATAATGTTGCCGTCAACAGCCTTCTTCCACGCCAGAAGCTGAAACTTGTATCATTCTGGATTAATGATAATTGAGTGTCTCAAACGTATACATAGCCCACAAGGTGACATCAGAAACCATCAGGGCAGAACGCCGCATAAAAACCAAACGTGCGCGCGCATCTCCACTCTGAAGAACCGTATCGGAGAATCACGGCAAGCATTTCGCTGAAGAGCTGCCTTGTCAGAGAGCCAAGAAATGGCAGCGTCGTAGCAAGTATTTGTCAGCACTCTGATAGTGCATTTACTTCTGGGTGTAGGCCGGCATTACCTCGCTAAATTCACTTGACATTCGTTTTCCACATCGAAGACTCGTATGATATAATCCACTGTAAGATGACACAATTAGAAAGTATATTTAATTTCTGGACTCCAAGAACGGCATTCTTCACATAAGTAACACCTGTTTGTGTGTGCATTCGGGAGGAAGACGGTGCAATCCCGCACGCGGCCATCCTGATTTCGGTTTTCAGTGATTTCCCTAAATCGCTTCAGGCAAATGCCGGGATGGTTCCTTAGGAAGGGCACTGCCGACTTCCTTCGCCATCCTTCCCTAATCCAAGCTTGTGCTCTGTCTCTAATGACATTGTTGTCGACGGGACGTAAAAACAGTAATCTCCTCCTCCTCTGTTTGTGTGTTTAAGGTTGCGTTTTTAGGCTCAGGCAACATCGCAGTGACTATAGTCCGCCTCTTGCCGCCAGTATGTCGTTAGCTCAGAGGTTCCCTTGTGCATTGCAGTGCTCGTACTATATGACGTAGCAGTTCGAATCACGGTAGAAGCTGCTGACTACAACCTTTTATTTTCCATTTTAATTAATGGAGTAGCAAACTGCTAGTAAAAATTCCTTATGCAAAATCTGAAGAATGCCTTTAAATATCAATCTTCGTCCGATTTTGACTTAGTAAATTAAGTTAATATCATGGATGTCTGCTTTGCAAATGCCAAGGTGCTTCACTGTAAAATAGGTCCTGAAAAGATTCAAACCGACTGTCAACGATATAAATTTGAGCTTTGTTCGTCATATAGGTCTAACATGTCAGAAGGTTGTTTATGAAGTGCACATTTTGATTAATATAGTTCCCTTCTTCTAAATTTTTGCAATAGCATTGAACTGTAGACGTTTTCTAACACCGGCGTTAGCAATTCCTTTCCGTTCTCTGAAACCTTCAAAACGACAAAGTTTTCTGGTTTAAATCTGATGACCTTAACTATCACTTCCGATCAACAATAAATACTTGATGAACCCATACGTGGAACTCCAAATGTGCAGTGTTCCTGCACTGCTACAGAGCATGCATTGCAAGGTATTCACACAGTTTATCGCATAGACTTACCATAAGGAATGAAACAAGAACTGTAATACACTTTACACCACAGACGCTCACTCTGGCTTGATGAAAACATCCAAACATTGACCAAAAGTTACTCAAATAATTGAGTTTGAAAGGAAAAGAAATGAGGTATGAAGCTTTTATAAATTCATCGAATGTGGTGAGGTGGTTTAATTTCGTCCCAGTCTATAAAATTAATTTCGGGCCATACTCAGCTCTTGCCGATTAATGTAATATAATACCTGCCTACTAATCAGGGCGTCTGTCTCCGTTGCTTTTGAGCGTGAATGGAAATTGTAGAAATTTTCTGTGGAGCAACATTTAATAATAAAGCGTTTTAAATCATCAAAAGCGATGAGCGGTAGCAGGCGCTTTCGATAAAGAATGGGGGAGTGCAGCGCCACTGCTGTCGCCACGGCCGCTGCCAGTAGCCAGCAAATGGATCCCGGAGCTTTGCCGCATACGGCGTCCAGAGGAGGACAGTCTGCAGGAAATCTGCCGCAAAATTGTTACTGGATAGAATTTTGATATCTGTGTGTCAGAAAGCGAAATAGATTGAATCTGCGCTACCATTACATTCACGTCTTCAGCATTCAGACAGAAGAGGCTATAAAAATATTTTATGCCAGCTGCTCTCGATCCACTGACATTATGAACAGAAACAACGCACGCTACCGCTAGACCACAGGCGTAATCAGCCTAGGGTTTCTCTATCATGGGACAAGTTTTCCTCCAGGAAGTGCCGCAGTCTACAGTGTTGCCAGATTGTGCAGATAACCGGACTTAGAGAATTAGCAAGTTGACCAGTTTTTTTGTCCCATGTCACGATCGGCGCGGACTTAGCCTCTGAAGCGGCCGGCCGCCGGTTGAGTTTTATATCAAAGAGTGTACATAAATATTAATTGCGTTATGTTCTGTACTTGGTTTCACAAGTATCATTGTCTGCAGGACGTACATAGAGTGGATAGTAAGCATTTTACGTTTTTTGAAAATTTCTCCACCAAGCTCTCCCTTGTTTATCTTGTAATACATAATGTATGCCATTATTTTACTTATGTCCTAGCCAGTGAGATATGTGTGCTTTGCTAGAGCATTATATATTCTGTGCATGAATGTTATGATGTAAGAAGTTAAAAATAGTTTTACAAATATAAGGTCTGTCAACAGCACCAATACAAGTGCGGAAACTGGAAATTCTGACAAAAAGTAGTCCCAAAGTGGGATTGCATCTGCCAAAACTATTGGTGGCGAATATGGAAAACATGATGAGTGTGTGGAAGCTGTGGAATCAAAAATTAGTGTTCTATACCACAGTGACACAAATGAATACCAAAGCAGGAAGTTTGCAATTAGCCATATGTATGTCGATGATTTGTAGTGATGCCTTGGTTATACAGAGTATCCCACATAAAACCAGTACACCTTATGCCTGACATTCAAGTAACAATGAAATAACTAAAAAAGAACAGATAATAGTAATGTTAAAAAACCTGTAGTTACCTGTTTATCAAAGACACTGGAAGTGGTGGCTATGGACATCCAGGCATGCTGAATTCATGTGCTGGTGTTATCAACTACACACTGTAATTCTGCAGGTGTGAAGTTCTGAATTTCTGTAGTAATGTTCTGTTCAAGACTGTCTATTGTGCAAGGATTGTCAGCATACACTTTACTTTTTAGTGTGCTCCATAAATAAAAGTCACACTATGTTAAGTCCGGGGGCCTTAGGGACCAGGGGCCTGTGCTGATAAGTCTGTCTTCAGGGATCATGTTGGTGACACGGGCCGTACTTTTACTGGATGTGTGAGCAGTTGCTCCATCTTGTTGGAATACTGCACACAGCTTCTCTGCATCTGTGGGTTATGCATAGAAAGAATCAGAGATCTCTAGATATTTGGCACTGCTTAAGGTACAACTGAAAAATATCAGGCCAATAACGTGCATGTTGGACAACACATACTGAACACCTATCTTCTCCAAATGGAGAGGCTGTTCCTGCAGAATATTTGGGTTATCCTGTGACCAGATCTGCAATTCTGAGAGTTTACATAGCCTGCTGACAAATGAAACTAGGCCACATCTGACATGAAGTAAAGCAAAGGGCCTAAGTAACAGTTAGCAATTGATGGTAATAACAGGTTAAAATAATGAAATCTCTTTTTTTCCTGATCCTTAGATTTCAACTCTTGCACCAGAGTCACACGATGGACTTTTAATTTCATATTTTTTTTTCTTCCTTCCTTTAGTATCTGATGACATGATTTAAGAGATTCATCAACATTCTGTGATAAACTCCTTTTTGACTTAGTGGGGACTTCACAAATGTCCATGTGAATTCAGTCTATAGTTTCAGGTATCCTCACTGTTGGTCGCCTATTCCACTGCACACTTCTGAACAGATCCTACAGCCCTCCATTTCTTGTATAGATGGCGAATAGTGCTAGTTGTGGGGAATTTTCTACCGGGATACTGCGCTTCAAATATTTCTTTACATTACTTGATGGAACCTATCTTCATGTAACACTCCACAATATCAATTTACTATTCTAATGCGAACTACCCAGTTTCTGTAACAACTCAGAAATAAGAGCTTCTCACAACAGCACAGCTGTACTCTGATAAAATACAGTCTAGCCAACTTTCGAGACAAGTCTTACTACTTCACAAGCAATTTGACTATAGGTGATTAACTGGTGCGTGATGTGTACCGCTTTTATGTGGGACACCCTGTACATAATGTCCTAGACTTTGGTGATGGTGAGGAATGAAACCTCCAAATGGTACTGAAAAAGATTGATAATCACTTTATGCCAAAAGTAAATGTAACACTTGAAAGGTACTTATTCAGCTCCTTACAACAAAAACATGGCGAGACAAAACTGAACAAAATGGATTTCTGTGGCCGGGAGCTATTAAGGAAATTAAATACATTCATGTAATTAGGCTAAAATATGTTATTAGTTTCAGTTTTGTGATTTTTATTTCCATGTTTTTGGCAGTTGAGCATTAATCGCCATGCAGAACAATGATGCTGTATTTGTTGGTTTGATAAAGAAATTTGGCTTTCATTAATCTTTCTCGCTGAGGCAGCAATTTATTTGAAGTGAAGTGTTTCATTCCACACTATTGGCTAGTTTCAACTGTTAGCTGAATTTCAAGTGCATGTTTTCACCTTCTGGCACATATGGCATCATGTCATAATAAAAAACCAAATTTCATTGTGAATCTGGATGCACAAATGTGCATTTTAAGCCAAATTATACATTTTAGTATGGTTTATGAAATTCTGATGCTCTTGGAGTACCCTCTGATACTGTGTTGTTTCTTTTATGATGTAATGTTAAGATCTCTTAATACTTTATACATGTGAACATACGGGCTTCTTACATAATTGTAGCTGCACATACACAGTAGTGTCTCTTTGCTGGCACACTCTAGCTGTTGGTAAACGGACTTATTTCTGACAGGCTCAGGACAGTATTGCGAATGCTGGTTTGAAAATCATTAATTACAAAGTAAATTTCCTTTTACGCAAGATGAATTATGTTACGTGCAAGAATGTCGATGACTTTCTTAAACCACAGAGTGTTTGACTCTCATTTAAATCTTAAGACTCTGAGGATCAGCCACTTAGAAAAATTTCGAGTTCAGAAGACCAGACATTTATGTCATTATTTAAAATTTTATTGACACATTTGTTTGATGTATCTTAAAGTGTAACAAACACAAAGAAAGACCAATATTATAAATGAAAGCTTAGCTTTTCTTATAGCTTATTAATCTTCAGGCCATTTATTTATTCCAATGGCATTTTTACAGAGCATATTAAATCAGTACATAAATTCTTGCATTCTTCCTTCTTCCCTCATTAATTTCAAGCATTCTGATTTCCGTCTTTGGAGATCCTCAGTGTTATGACAGTGTTTTCTTTTTCTCTTGTGTTCTTCCCTGAAGATCAGCTGAATATTTTTCCTGTTTAAGTTTCTGTTGTGTATGCCCATTATCTCACTGTTTGCTTCTTTGATGTCATTTAACGTCTGTGTAAACCACACTGGTCGTCCTCCAAGACTCATTATTTTATTAATGATTTGTTTAGTGTACCTGTCATTCTCCATTCTTGCCAAATTTCCAAAGAATGACATTCTTGTTTTGCACATAGTATGTATTCTGTTCTCTCCATGTTTGTAGATTTCTGTGTTGGATTGTGGTCTGTTGTATTCTGTTCCCACTGTTGAAAAGTGTGTTATCAGTAAAATACCACACTGAAAGTTGCAATCCAACAGAATAGAATTAAAAAAATATAAATGTTACTGAAAGTACACAAATTTATTCCTCTGTGAATATCTTGTCATTCACAAAATGTGTTTAGTTTATGTTTATGGGAGTTTGATAATATGTCTTCTGTTGAATACCATTGGAAAACCTAGAGGGTCCTACTTACATCAAGTATCACTCAACCGTAACTGTTGAACTGTTCCCTTTGCACATGAACTGTGGTAAGACAAATAATCCATAATTAGGAGGAGCCAGATGTGAATTTTGGGGAGGATACAAAAGGATTTCATACACATCTCCGCAGTTTGATCTTCTAGCTTTCTCAGGATAATCGATGGATTTTTGAGTTTTCATCCAAATTAGTGTCGTTTCACATTATATTTCAGCAGGTTTGTTAGCTGCCTTCTTCAGGTGTTAGAGTGCAGATCTCATTTGCATGCTGTTTATATTTTGCTGAGAGTCTAGACCCTCTGTTCGACCGGTGTCAGAATTTCCTGTTATCACCATAAAGAAACAGCTGTTCCCACAGTGCGAATTTCACACTTTTTGTGTCTTCTCCTGCATGGATGTACCCTTCTACCAAAACCTTATGTCCACTTCGCTGTCATACTCCATCTTCCAAGGGGGACAGTCACCAGTAAGATTTATCCAAATAGATATGCATCAGGTCAAACTGAAGAAGACTGAATCAACAGGTTAAAGATAGAGAGCATACAGCATATGGTGTGTTACTTTGTTCTAGAGGAACCACAATTATCATATGGATAGCTGTAATCCGTGGCAAATGATGTGGCTCAGGGAGTGGGGACTTAATTTAACCATACATTAACTATAATGATATGGTGTGATTGCACATGCCTAAAGGCTTTGAAAAAGTCTGTTATAATTCCCAGAGTGGCATAAGGATTTACCATAGAAAGTGGTTATTGTAGCATTTTATACTTACTGGCTTTATGGGAAAGAAACTAGTTGGATGACCAACTACAGTTTTACATGGAGCCAGTAAAACACAGGCTCTCATAAATGACTTTGTACATCCGATAACTAGGTCCAACTTGGGAAAGTAATGAAAATGGTTTTCTGATACAAGCAACCTAGATAAAGCGTAAGGTACCACTAGTTTACAAAAAAATCATATGTCACCTGCATGAATTTGATTTTTGAAAGTGGGATATTTCTGCAGGATCCTTCTTCACTGAGCAGTATTGCTGCTCCAGTCTTGAAAAGCTACCTCAGATAGGTTTGCTGTTGTTATTTCTGCTAACTATTTTAATATTTATGTAGGGATCACTTGAGTTGTAATTGTATGTTGTTCCTTTCGCCATTCGTTGATAAGCACTATAGCTATTGTTGCAGCTAAGAATTTAGAGGCAACAGGAATAGGTGGGCTATAGAATTTAGATATTCTACAAAGAAATCCATATGTGTACATCTTTATCCCTTTTCTTTAAAGGCAGAATAGCAGTTTAAAGGAACAAAAAGCTACATGATATTTCTTGGCTAAATATTTGATAAATTGTTCTAGTTCCTAAATGAGGGAAAAAGTGCGTCTAGATTTTTGAAATATTCGGAAAAAGTGCATCTAGATTTTTGAAATATTCGGAAAAAGTGCATCTAGATTTTCGAAATATTCGGAAAAAGTGCATCTAGATTTTCGAAATATTCTTGATAATTCAAAATGCCTCACTGGCAGGGACTTTTTGGCATATTGTAATCAGGGAGTAAAGTTTGCCTTAGTGGCCTACACAACTAGCCCCATGTCCAGCCTGTGTGGAGGGACTGGTGAGCTGTCACTTGCCACTCCAAGGCAACTTTTCATGGTGTGACATATACAGAGCTCTGCCTTTATTACAACTTACTATCACAATTGCTGGTGTTCATTAATTGGTGAATGACTGCAGTACATCCACTTGACCTGTCACTATACCATCTGATGAGTGAACCATCATTCATTTATGTTCTATTTAGTCTTGTCAGAGAGGAGTGTGGGTAGCAGAAAATATTGGTTCCACCCTATGTGAGAGTGCTTTTGGGATGAGTTGGGACCAGAGGCAGTGTACTCTACCCTGAAAGTAGTCTATTGTAATGTGGAGGGAGGAATGATGTAACTTTGTTTTGCCAACAATGAAATCCCCTATGGGGCTCGCCGCTCTTTGGCAGGCTCGTACTTGGGTACTGTGGGGCCCCAGCCTTTGCAGCATCTTTTCCCTTCTGTGCTGCACATCTGCCCTCTTGCTTTTATTTTTCCCCTCCCTTGGGGAACATGTCTGGGATGTTTTCGGAAATGTGTTCTGCATATTCAGTAGCTGATATCAGAACAGACTCTTCACTGTTTTTCGTCCCCCCCCCCCCCCCCCTCTCTCTCTCTCTCTCTCTCTCTCTCTCTCTCTCTCTCTCTCTCTCTCTCTTTCTCTTTCTCTTTCTCTTTTTCCCCTCTGTTTCAGCATTTAAGGTTCCTCTTTTTTCCTCCCCCTCAGTGCGCTTCTGAAGGCCAGCCTGTGTGTCTGACATCTAACAGGTGACTGGGTAACGCGTAATTCCCAGCCCCAGGTACCCCCTGGTACTTGCCAGGCCCAGAATAGGGTGATTGCCTGAGCTAACAATACCTACCCAAATTGCCAATTCCTCTATCAGGTGTTTGGAAGGTGTCACCTGAGGAGTGAACAGTCACCTAAAGCAGGTGTGCCGCCCTCTGAGGGGCCCCCAGTTGGAAGGAAAGCACCATCGGAGATGCGGGCAATCATGGGGGATTCTCTTGCAGTGAGCCAACCCTCTTCATCACAGTACGTCCACTAAACGGAAACAAAATCAGGCTAATGATTCAAAGACTCTCCCAGCTGCACTACTGTTCCTTGTGGTTTCACATATTGAAACCAGTCAGTCCTTTGCAACAGTAAATCCACTTATTATTCAGAAAGTTGTTGATGCACTTGACAGCCCTGTGAAATCCTACTCTTGTTTATGCAATGGCACTTAGCTTTTGGAGAGGACTTCAAATTCTTAAGCATAACTGCTTGCAGGTTCGCCCATCCATGGTTATCCTGTTCATGTCAAGGCCCATCACATGCTGAATTCTTCACGTGGTGTTATTGACACTAGGCTACTCGATAGTGTGACTGAGGCAGAAATCCAAATGTACTTCTCCGATCAGGGCATCATTGCAGTCCATCAGGTGATGAAAAAGGTAGCCGCATCCTTAGTGCCCACACGCACTCTTTTTCTCACTTATGCTAGAGTGATGTTTCTGTGAAAGATCAAAGCAAGTTATGAAGTTATCACAGCCTGACCGTACGTTACGATCTCGATGCGCTACTACCAGCGTCACCATTACAACCACACTCGAATGTCCTGTCGACACCCGGCCAAGTTTGTAACCTGCAGTAGTGATGCTGATGGGAGGTGATTGCTTCCTTCTCCCCACTGCATCGATTGCAATGGTGACCAAGCAGCCTCTTCTCAAGGTTGTCCCATGTACCTCGATGAGTGAGCCATCCAGGAGATCCGGGCGCATTTCTTTCTGGTCCTCTTTGACCTTCCCCCTGAGAATGACGTTCCATCTCATGTGGGAGTCACGCTGCTCATTCTATATGATGTTCACAGTCAAACCATCTCATATCTAGCTTCAGGCTGTTGCAGACTGCATTTTCCTTCCTCACTTGACCATTACATCCCTCCTTTATTCGGTGTTACCAAGGCTGACTACCTTCAGCTTATTGGGGAACTCCTTAACCCCTTTCTGTTGTTTGGTGACTTAAATGCGTGCCATCCCCTTTGGGGTTCTCCCAGAACCTGATGGAGAGGAGCCCTCTTGGCTGACTTTCTCAAACAACTTAACCTCATCTGCTTTAACACAAGAGCAACCACATTCCTTTCAGAATCCATGCACACCTATTCCCATTTGGACCCCTCCTTCTGCACTGTCCAGCTTGTCCGTGGTCACGAGTAGGCTGTTCTCTTTGACAAGTTCTCTAACAACCATCTTCCATGTGCTACTCGTTGGCTGACTCCTACCCCACCTATGTGGCAGATTTTAAAGGCCAACTGGAGGATTTACTCCTCCCTAGCAACCTTCAACGAACAGTATTTCACCAGATGGACTACCTTATCAATATTATCCTTACCGCCACAGAAAGTTCCGTTCCTCGCACTTCATCTTTACCTCATAATGGCCTGGTCCCTTGGTGGACTGGAGCATACCACGACGCAATTTGCACGCAGAGACATGCCCCCCTTTTAACCATCATCCTATGCTGGCAAACTGCATTCATTATAAGAAGATGTGTGTGTAATGTCGTTCCATTCTTGGGGATAGCAAAAAAGCTAAATGGATTTTATTTACTAGTTCTTTTAACAGTTCTACTCTCTCTCCCATCGTATGGGCTAACCTCTCATGGCACTCTGGGGCCAAGGTCCATTCCCCAATTTCTGGCCTGACCAAAGCAGATGATGTCATAGTGGGCCCTATTGCTATGGTCAACACCTTGGGCTGCTATTTTGCGAGATTTCAAGCTCCACCCACTATCAACCTGCCTTCCTCCATGGCAAGCAAGTGGAGGAGGCTCAGGTTGTACCCATCTTTTCTCAGAATTGTGAGCGCTACAATGCTGCCTTTACTATGAGGGAGCTAGTCATGCTCTCACTTCATCCCAGTCCTCTGCCCCAGGGGCAGATGATGTTCACATTCTGATGTTGCAGGACCTTTCTCTTGCAGGCAAGCACTTTGTCCTTCATACGTATAATCACATCTGGGCAGAGGGCACGTTTTCCAGGTGCTGGCGTGAAGCCACTGTCATACCCATACCTAAGCCCAGTAAGAACAAACACCTTCCTTGTAGCTACCACCCAATTTCTCTCACCAGCAGTGTGAGCAAGGTGATGAAACATATGATTCATACCCAGCTGGAATGGTGGCTTGAGTCTCACAATTTACTAAACACTGCACAAAGTGGATTATGAGCACAGCATTCTGCAGTTGAACATCTTGTCGCTTTTTCAACCCATGTCATTAACGGTTTTCTGCAGAAATACCAGACTCTGGCTGTGTTTTTCGATTTGGAGAAAGCCTACGACATGTGCTGGAGGACTGGTATCATTCGTAGTTTCTACACATGGGACTTTCGAGGCCGCATGCCTGTTTCCTTCAGAAATTTTTAAAAGACTGAGTTTTCAAGGTATATGTGGGTTCTGGCTTGTCGGACACCTTTATCCAGGAAAACAGTGTGCCTCAGGGTTCCATCCCAAGTGTCATCCTCTTTGCTATCGCCATTAACCCTATTATGGTCATATCTCGTGCCGGTCATATCTGGCTCACTTTTTGTCAACAATTTTGCCATCTATTGCAGTTCTCCATGGACTTGCCTTCTTGAGCAGTGTCTTTGTCTTTACTTGTGGAGCATAGACAATGGCTTTTGCTTTTCCGTTGACAAAACCATTTATATGACTTTCTGGCAGCGCAGTTGATTTGTTCCACCGTCTTTACATCTTGGGCCAGTTGCTCTTCTGTTTGTTGAAACTACAAAATTCTTGGGGCTGATGCTCGATAGGAAACTTTCTTGTTCCTCCCACATGTCTTACCTGGCCGTCCACTGTGTCTGGTCCCGCAATGTCCTTCGTGTCCTCAATGGTACTTCCTGGGGAGTGGATCAGAACACACTCCTCCATTTGTACCAGCCCTTGTCCATTTGGAACTCGACTGTGAGTGTTTAATTTATGCATTTGCATGTCCATCCATCTTATGCTGCCTGATAAAATCCACCATTGAGGTGTCCGTTTGGCCACTGATACCTTTTATGCTAGCCCGGTTGAGAGTCTGTATGCAGAAGCTGCCAATGCATGCCATTTGTCTGCCATGCCTGGCCACCCATTCTGTGCCTCCTCCTTAGATGACTCCTTTGATCACCAGTATGGGGAATGTCCCTCTTCTCTGTTACCTCCTGGAGTTCGCTTTCAACTATTGCTCCGGTTGCTTAACTTTATGCTACCTGTCACTTTTCCAATGAGTGTGAACTGTTCATCACCTGGGCTTCGTGTAACAGCCTGTGTTGACCTTGGAATTCACTCACTTCCTTATGACACTACTCCAGACTTTCTCTGATGCCGCAAGTTTCTTGACTGTCACAAGGAACTTCTCAGTAGTGCCTTCGTGTACACTGATGGCTCGGTGACAGAGGCTTTTAAATTGTGTCATTTGCTTGGACTCTCTCAGTGCCCTTTAGAGCCTCTGTGTGCTGTACACCGTCCATCCCTTAGTGCAGCAGGTCCAGGAAAGCTTCCACTTGTTAACAGTTCACAGTTGATGGAGCCACTGTGATGTTTATGTGGGTTATTGGTCACGTTGGTCTGACAGGAAATGAGTACACTGACACTGTTGCCAAGGCTACAGTCCTTGAGCCTTGGCCCACTAGGTCTTCCATTCCTTCTGATGGTCTCTGTGTTGCTCTTTGTCACATTGGCATCCCCATTGGTCTTCCCTACACGAGAGCAAGCTGCGGGGAATTAAACGTCTCCTGGCGCATGGCTGACCACCTCTCAGCCCTCTCGCTGTGAGGAGATATTTTTGGCTAGGTTGCATATTGGGCATTGTCTTTTTAGCCATCATCATTTAAGTGGTGATTCTCCACCACTTTGTGCTCATTGTCCTCGAACATTGATGCTGTGTCATTTCGTGATGGAATGTCCTCCTTTAACCACTTATGTTCTCATTTATGTTTGTTGCCAGAGTTAGCTGCAGTTTTAATGAAAGACACGCAGGCTGTTGATCGTGTTTTACTTTTTATCTGTCATACCAATATGGCGAAGGACATTTAATCTTTAGTTCAGAACCTTTGTTGTCTCTGTGGTTATGGACCTTCCTCCAAATCCATGTTTTTAGCTTCTTTCGCTCTGTTGATCGGGTTAATGCGAGTTATTTTTAACTCCTTTTTCATCTTAATGTTGTGCCGTTCTGACATAGGCGCTTGTCACCCTAGTTGTTTTTGCACCCTAAAACAAACCAAAACAAACAAACTGACAATGAAACCTACGAAATTGCAACTGAGTTTCTTGTCTGGAGCAACTGTAGATTCATAGCTGGCATGTAGGTTTAACAAATGCATATATATTTCGTGTGAACTGAAATCTAAAAATACTCAAATACATTAGTACCAAATATCAAGAAACACCAGTGACAGTAATGTTAGTACTGTGCGCCATGTTATTTGTTCACAAATATTAGTGAAAGCCAAATCGTGCAAGCAAACTCTATGGTGAAAGGCTTCAGACTCCTGTTGGTACTAACCTAGAGCATGTAATATTAAACGTGAAGTGAACATGTAGACAGGAGAGTAGGGAAGAACTTTTGTAGCAGATATTAATATCCTGGAACTGGGTTGGAACAAGGAATCATCTCAGGAGCTTATGAAGTCTCAAGTTAACCCCTGTCAGAGCAGAATTTGAGATGATAATCATTCCAACACTGGTTTGCAAGAAATATTTTAATGGTTTTTTAACACCAGTGATGAGTATACAGTTACTTTCACCTGTAGGCATCATTGTGAATTGTGTTTTATTCATCTCATGACATACATTTGCAATCCATTTGGTTTGCGTACAGGAGACATGTCAAATTTTATAAAACAATTACAATGATTTTTACATTAATAAATAATAGCACTATAATAAATAATGACACTATAAGGATAACACAGTACCCAGATCAAATTTCCAGTTTGTTATGCATGAATTAATCCAATGAGTAATAACACTTCAGTGTCAGTACCTTATATAGCTTTTTTTTAAGTGAACCTAAATTCATCTGCATCAGCTTGTTCCCTTTTAATTTATTACAAATTTTCATTCCCATGTATTAAGGTCCCTGGGCATACAGTCTGAGGCGGTGGGTGGGGAGCATAAAATTTTCTTTGTTTCTGGTGTCATGTGAATGGACAAAATAGTTTCCCTCAAATAATTCATGTCTGGTGTACAAAAATATAATTCTCTCATATACATATAAGGATGGCAAAGTTAATATTTTAACAGAATGAGAGTTTCACTCTGCAGCGGAGTGTGCGCTGATATGAAACTTCCTGGCAGATTAAAACTGTGTGCCCGACCGAGACTCGAACTCGGGACCTTTGCCTTTCACGGGCAAGTGCTCTACCAACTGAGCTACCGAAGCATGACTCACGCCCGGTCTCACAGCTTTACTTCTGCCAGTATCTCGTCTCCTACCTTCCAAACTTTACAGAAGCTCTCCTGCGAGCTTCTGTAAAGTTTGGAAGGTAGGAGACGAGATACTGGCAGAAGTAAAGCTGTGAGACCGGGCGTGAGTCGTGCTTCGGTTAATATTTTAAGTTTTCTAAATAATGGTCGACATGGTTCTAATAGGAGCACCATACAAATAAGGGTGGCAATTCTTCTGGAAAACCTGTAATACTCAGGAATTACATTTTACCTGGAAAGATTGGGGAAATCTCAGGGAATTTTGTTTTTTAACCTAACAGTGGAATTTAATTTTATTGAGCTTTACAAAGTACAAATTTTAAAATACTTAATATTGCAAAGTGTGTTAATTATTTGAATATTAGTCCATATAAATTATCAGTGGTTGAAAACTGTGGTTAAACTACAGCCAAGAGGAAAGTAAAGTTACTATGAGATGGTCAATACCCCCACCCCATGGTCACTTTAATTTCTCAGCAGCTTCTTACGACTTCATCTCCCTCTCCTTTCTGTACCTGTAATTCTTTGAGATTTTTATTTCCCAAGTTTGAGTAGCCACGCTGTGTTATACAGAGCTATGGGAGATCTTAAATGAACTCATTGTTAGTGAACACTATTTACTTGCTGTGATTCCCTTCCTGCTCTGCAAGGTCTTTATCAGCTGCGTGCCATTGATAAAATTGTGCAGACATTGCATGACAGTCCAGCAGAAATGAAAGAAAATGGTGCAATTCAGCTGCGTACCAGGACATGGGAATAGAAATGCAAAATGTTAAACAGTTTGTTGAGAAGACATTATGATTTATTGTAACCTAACTCTTCGGGTAGTTGGAATGTTACTGAGGCGGAGGATAGTACTTAAATAGTTTAATTAAAAGCTAGAACTGCTGAAGAAGTTATAGCTTGTTTGGAGCTCATTTCAGGCACTAAACAAGTATACAGTACTACCAGTGTGCGCCATATTAGGCTCTGCCCTATGATACACCACTGTGTCTTTGATAACAAGACCACTCAAATACACCTATGGTGTACCTGTTATCAATCTGCCACTTATAATACAGTTATTAGTTTAAATACCTTTGGCCTTGATATGATTTAAAACAGTATCAATGTCTAATATGGAGTGATTCTGCATTTGTGTAAGCAGTTCAACTAGACTTATCTTGTTACTTATATGATTGGACCTTGATCTCACTGTTGGGGACCAAAATCCGAAACCACTATCACCATGTGATTTTCTCTCTCTCTCTCTCTCTCTCTCTCTCTCTCTCTCTCTCTCTCTCTGTGTGTGTGTGTGTGTGTGTGTGTGTGTGTGTGTGTGTGTGTGTGTGTGTTTTTAAATCATTACAAATGATCACCTCTATTAATGTATGCTATTCACATGTTATTAATGTGTTTGCTTATCTTACTAGGTTGAGAGAAACTATGCCTGGGACAACGCATATTCACTAACTATGCAATTGGAGAACTGTATAGATGAACAGTACCCTTCACTGAGCTCAAAATTTTCTGTATCTGTTTCTAAGAGATCACAAACAATTGTATCAGTAAACACATTGGACAGCATCAAAATTAAGTTTTCAGTAAGTAGCACAAGAAATACTGAAATTTGTTGTTAAATAAAAATGTACATTACCATATAGGAACTTAATTGAATACTATAATAGGCTCTCTGTTTCATTTTTGAAAAATACTGCATTTTAAGACGTTTATAAAAAAACATGGGACAATCAAGGAAAAAATGAGGCAGAAATTGTACTGACAAAATTTAATTTAGTGGTCATGCTTGTAAGAGGTAAAAACTGTAGAGAAAGACAGACTAGAATACATCCAGCAAATAATTGAGGACATAGGGTTCAAGTGCTACTCTGAGATGAAGAGGGAAGCACAGGAGAGGAATTCATGGCAGGCCACATCAAATCCCATCTTTCAGAGAAGACTGATAATGCAAAAGGGGGGTGGGGGAAGTTGGCATGTGCATCATGCACTCAGATGATCACAAACAACTGTTTACAATTACTGTGCTGCACTGTCACTGTACTTCTCACTTTTATATATTTTACTGGGAAGTATTTTACCTTCTGTCATAAAAGAGAGCATATGTTAACTCATTAAAGCGTGTTTTTGTAATGAGCAAGGCCTTCACTGTTTCAACTTTTGTTCTGTATTTTTTCCATCTGACCACAAAGATTTTAAAATTACACTTTCATTTTGGCATGATGAAACAGTGATTGCATAGATCTAAAATTGCCACATATCCACTATAACATCCTCAGACTGCTTATCACAATGGAAACAGAAATCTGCACTGTCTAAACCAGTCAAAAATTCAACACAACATGAATCAGCACTACCAACAGTGCAAACATTAACAGTAGATAAACAAAGATTGTAGGTCAAGTAGTACAAGTGGCGCTTCCTAGCAAATATTCTTGCACTGAAATAGCCAAGTGGAATTGCAAAAAGTAGGATATCTGAGTGCCCCCCCCCCCCCCCCCCCAAAAAAAAAAACACAACTTCCAGGCCAGAGGAATGTTTTGGGTTTAATACTTGTTTCACATTGAAAAGAAACAAGAGATACACATAAATAACATTACTGCAGACATTGTTTTCATCATTGTTTAAATTTCCTGTGGAATAAATATTAGTATTAGGATAAACATCCAGAAACTTAAGTGCATATCTGTAGAATTACATGTTTTCACTGATATTTGATCATATTGAAAACACACACGAGGTCTGTTCAAAAAATTCTGGAACATTCATTATTTTGCACCAGTGGTATGTTGGAGTGAAATGCAGTCCACATCCCTTTACACATTTGTGTAATGTGTAAGTGCCAGAAGTTTCATTGTTGTATGTCCATTACTTATTGTTCAGTGCTGTATTGAGTGGAATGCAGTGTTGCACAGTTTGTGAATTTCGAGATTGCAGAGTTAGAGGAGTGATACTTCTGCATTAAATTTAGCATGAAACTGGAGAAAACCTTTACAGAGACACAACCAAATGCTACAGGAAGTCTACAGTGATGAGTTCTTAAGCCGTACTCAGTGTTGTGAATGGTTCACACGGTTTAAAAATGACTGGGCCGAAGTTAAAGAGGGCCCTTTATCAGGATGCCTTTCAGTGTCTACCGACAACTCTGTTAGGAATGTCAACTAAATTATTCATGCCAATCGAAGACTGACTGTCAGAGAGATTCCAGAAGAAAACATTTCAGTTGGACCATGTCATGAAATCCTGTGAGAAGAACATGGCCTGAAATGTGGCGAGACAATTCATGACTCTTGTGTCATGACAAAGTACCTGCACATTTGTCCCTGTTGGTGCTTGACTATTGCACAAAAAATGATATCACTGTGCTGCCTCATCAGAGTTGAAAACCCCACTGAAAGAAAGCAGATTTGTAATGACACGAGATAAAAGAAAATTTGCAGACAGAGATTCACGCAATCGAGTAAGGGGCGTATAAAGACTGCTTCTGGAGGTGGAATCAGCATTGAGAATGATGTATCAATTGTGGAGGAGTATATTTCGAAGGAGACCATGCGCAGTAAGTAAAAGGTAAGTGTAGAAAAATTTTGTGACAAAGTGCCATAATTTTTTGGACAAACCTCGCACATAACTACACACTAAAGTTTACATATGCTGGGTCTTTATTTCTTTTCTTCATAGTAAACATGAAAAGAAAATTTCAGATAATTGTATTATCACCACCCAACAATTTTTCTTATTGTTAGATATAATTATTCTAGAAATAAACTAAACGGTATTACTAAACGATGGTTCATGATTCACTGGTTCACGGTCCCACTTGCAAGTTGCCTCTCAATGGTTTTCAGGAGCAACAAAAACTCATTTACAATGTTTCACATATTTATTGACCAAATTTAAAAATTTAATGTGCTGTTGTAGGTGATATACTCATTCAGAGGTATAATCGTAGTTAAATACACTGCAATAAGTATTTCTATTAGAGTCTGTCTATATACACTGAAGCGACAAAGAAACTGGCATACACACATGTATTCAAATACAGAGATATGTAAACAGGCAGAATACACGGCCCTGTGGTCGGCAATGCCTGTATAAGATGACAAGTATCTGGTCTAGTTGTTAGATCGGTTACTGCTACTATAATGTCTGGTTATCAGCATTTGAGTGAGTTTGAACTTGGTGCTATAGTCCGTGCTCGAGCAATGGGACATAGCATCTCTGAGGTATTGATGAAGTGGGGATTTTTCTGTATGTACTGTGAATATCAGGAATCCGATAAAACATCAAAACTCAGACATCGCTGCGGTTGGAAAAAGATCCTGCAAGAACAGGACCAATGACAACTGAAGAGAATCGTTAACGTGACAGAAGTGCAGCCATTCCACAATCTGCTACAGATTGAAATGTTGAGTAATCAATAAGTGTCATAGTCCGAACCATTCAACGAAACATCATCGATATGTGCTTTCGAAGCCAAAGGCCCATTCATGTACCCTTGATGACTACACGACACAAAGCTATATTTTTCACCTGCGCCCATCAACGCCAACATTGGACTGTTGATGACTAGAAACATGTTGCCTTTGTTGGGCGAGTCTGGTTTCAAATTGTATCAAGTGGATGGATGTGTACGGGGATGGAAACCCCTCATGAATCCATGGATCCTGCTTGACACCAGGGTACTGTTCAAGCTGGTGGAGGCTCTGTGATTGTGTGGGGCATGTGCAGTTGGAGTGATATGGGACATCTGATGTGTCCAGATATCATCCTTGACAGATGACACATATGGAAACATCTTATTTGATCCTATGACCATTGTGCATTCGATGGACTTGGGCAATTCCAGCAAGACAGTGCGATACCCCACACATTCAGAATTGCTACAGAGTGGCTCCAGGATCTCTCTTCTGAGTTTAAACACTTCCACTGACCATCAAACTACTAATAGCCTTGGGAAAGCCATCCATGACAAAACTCTTCCATCTGGTGAGCAAGATGTATGAGACAGCCAAAATACCCTCAGACTTTTAGAAGAATATAGTAATTTCAATCCCAAAGAAAGCAGGTGTTGCTAGGTGTCAAAATTACCAAACTATCAGTTTAATAAGTCATGGTTGCCAGATACTAACACACATTCTTTATAGATGAATAGAAAAACTGGTAGAAGCCGACCTCAGGGAAGATCAATTTGGATTCCATAGAAATGTCAAACACGCGGAACAATACTGATCCTACAACTTATCGTAGAAGATAGATTAAGGAAAGGCAAACCTATGTTTCTAGCATTTTTTGAGTTAGAGAAAGCTTTTGGCAATGTTGACTGGAATACTCTCTTTCAAATTCTGAAGACGGCCGGGGTAGAATACAGGGAGTGAAAGGCTACTTACAACTTTTACTGAAACCAGATGACAGTTACAGGAGTTCAGGGACACGAAAGGGGAAAAGTGGTTGGGAAGGGAGTGAGACAGGGTTTTAGCCTATCTCCAATGTTATTCAATCTCTATATTGAGCAAGCAGTAAAGGAAACAAAAGAACAATTTGAAGCGGGAAGAAAAAATAAAAACTTTGAGGTTTGCCGATGACATTGTAATTCTGTCAGAGATACCAAAGGTACTGGAAGAGCAGTTGAATGGAATTGACAGAGTCATGTAAGGAGGATGTAAGATGAACATGAACAAAAAGAAAACGAGGATAATGGAATGTAGGTAGTAGATGAGTTTTGCAGTTTGGGCAGCAAAATAACTGAGGATGGTCGAAGTAGAGATGATGTAAAATGTAGACTGGTGATGGCAAGGAAAGCGTTTCTGAAGAAGAGAAATTTGTTAGTATTGAGTATAGATTTAAGTGTCAGGAAGTCTTTTCAGAAAGTATTTGTATGGAGTGTAGCCGTGTATGGAATTGAAACATGGACGATAAATGGTTTAGACAAGAAAAGACAAGCTTTTGAAATGTGATGCTATAGAAGAATGCTAAAGATTAGATGGGTAGATCACATGACTAATGAGGAGGTACTGAATAGAGTTGGGGAGAAGAGGAATTTGTGGCACAACTTGACTATAAGAAGGGCTTGGTCAGTAGGGCACATTCTGAAGCATCAAGAAATCACCAATTTAGTACTGAAGGGGAGTGTGGAGAGTAAAAATCGTAGAGGGTTACCAAGAGATGAATACATTTAACAGATGCAGAAGGATGTAGGTTGCAGTAGTTACTTGGAGATGAACAGGCTTGCACAGGGTAGAGTAGCATGGAGAGCTGCATCAAACCGGTCTTTGGACTAAAGATCTCAACAACAACAAAGAGAAAGGGTAAAATACCATTGGTGAACCCCAGTAAAAGCGAGCTTGACCAAGAGAGAGATAAAATACAGAAAATGATTCAGAGGCAAAAAGAGAGAACACTAAATGTTAAAGACTAATTTTTTGTCACCTTTGAAACTGCCTTTGCATACATTTTGCATTTCCTCCCAGTCGTTTACTTCTGAAATATCCATATTTTTAATCTGCTAGCTTGAAGTTCAGTATGCTTTTCCACACACAACTGTCAATTTAATGGATCTTACTTGCTCATTCAGCAAGTTTATTAGATTCAGTTTTAATTTTCATGTTTACTTACCCATAATTTCTCATTGTATAGCAAAGAAAAGTAATGTTGTAATTTTTCTGTTGCTACAAAGGTTGAATGCCCCATGTCCCTGATATTCTCTAAAGTCAACATGAAGATGTACAATTCTGTATTCAGGTTCCTATTGAAGGTGAAATGGGCACTTTGGGCCTTGGAACAGTTGATATTTAAAAGTAAGTACCTGTTTCATTGATACTTTTTGTCTTCTACCACCATAAAAATATCCTTATCAAAATCTACATTCTTCTTACATACTGGTGTTTAGGGAGTCTATGGAGAAGGAATGAAAACTTTAAGGATTGCCTGTAACAATGTATTTTGTTGGAAATTGCAAATGATTTGAATATCTTTTAAACACAATCGATGCAGAAAGCAGATCTAGATTCGACAATAGCATAATCATCATTAGTGCACTACCAGAAGAGCCATATATGCATAAACATATTGGAGCATAAACTTGTGACAGTTGACTCTAGCATTTATGTGGCAAAAACAAAACTGAAGTTGCTGCATGGTAAGCAGGGCCCTCAATTTTATTTCTACCATCTAAATGCTAGCATTACTTGTCACAAGTTTGTGCTCCGGCATGTTTGTGCCTGTATGACTGTACTGGTAGTGCACTGACGATAACTATGCTACTGCCAAATCTAGATCTGCAATAAATTATGGATTTCAGTGACTTACTGCTGCCCTTTTTTACATTTGAATGTTCAGTGGTATCCAGTGGATTCAGTTTTAAGTAAAACAATGGTTATGGAGAATTTTATAATTAAGTCAGTGATGCTGAAGGAATTATATAAAGAGAGAGAATGTAGAAGAGAGGATGTAAAATACAGAATGGCATTAACAAAGAAAGATTTTCTTAAAAAGACTAATGTGGTAACACAGGGTCTACACAACCCAGGACAACCGGGAGATCTGGGAAAAACCCTGGAATTTTTTCATCTGGGAGATAACTGGGGAAACTGCGGGAATTTTTTAAAATTCCGGGAACTTTTCATTGTTTTAGTTTACAGTTAAATTTTTGTAATTTTGACTGATAAGAACCAGTACTCTAACAAAGGATATTACTGTATCTCGCTACTGGAGCAATAAAACATGAACGAGAGAAAAAAAGGAAAATAAAACTTAAGTTGCAAAGGAAATGCACCATATACAACAAACACCAACAGCAAAAGGTGTCAAACGATTTAGGAAGACTATGCAATGCTTCATAAAAACACATTGCCTCCCATGAGCGTAATGCCACAACTGTTTACATTAGATTCATTCTCCCATGTCTGGCCACAGAAGAGTGGCTGTTGGCTATATAAGCAGTAGCAGCAAGCAGCCAGATGCTACCCAGAAAAATTTTACTGGCATGCCCAAGCTGCCAGATTCACACATTCACAACAGGCTCAGATTTAGGGGTGGGTGACTAGCTGTGGTATCTTCCCCGGGCAGCAATTTCGGGGGGAGGGGGGGTTAAACTCATATTCTTGAGGGGGGGGTGGGGGGGTGGGGGGGTGGAGGGAAGAAACTTTATTTTACAAGGTGCCTGGCAACCAGTGCACGTTGGTCTATTGATTATTCATATGATTTTGAAACGCATCCTAGTTTGTTTTAAGTTGATTTCCAAATAAATAATAAGTTCATTTTTGAATGCGTTCATAGTGTATGTGATGTCTCTGCGAGGAGAATCCCCATCGCATCTACAAATAAACTTTGCTGCAGACAAAAGGGGATGGGGTTATATGAGCTGAGCAGAATAAAACCAACGGGTGAATGCCAATTGCTTTTTATGTGGTTGACTGGGTTTGCGAATGATCAGTGTTATTTTAATTATTAGCAAAATCCTTAGATTCAGACTACCAGAATGGAAATAAATGACTAATAGGAATAACAGGTGAGAAAGTTTCCATGTTATCTTCTCGTTATGTCCAAGAAAATGGAATTTTGACAGAAAATTTTTGACCAGACCACTACAGTACTACTTCAGTTGTACAGTCCCCAGCTAGCAGCCGCTTACGTTCCATTCTAGGAGTAGCCCAGAAAACGTACTGTACGAACACGTAATAATGCCCAACTGGTGAAAAAACATGGGATAACTAAACCAGTGATTGGGGGAGGGTTAGTGAAGTTAAGAATAAGTTTTGACACTGGAAGGAATTGTTGTATCCGTAATTGGAGAAACAACAGATAACGATTGGCGTGGGTTCCAAATTCTGTTTCTTGCCAAAAGTTCCACAATACTAACACAACTTTGTGCTTGATCAAGAGCAGCGACTGCGCTGCAGAGTCCAAGTCCGGTACGGTAAACAGTTGCAGCACAGTGTAGCGTCATTCCTGGCTGAGACGTTGACGTAGCAAGTAGGTAGCCCAACAAGAGACTGCCAGGCGTGGCGCCGTGTGCCGCTATATAGGGCGAGTGGTGGAGGAATATGCCTGCCGTAACAGAGTCCACTTGTGGTGTCCTGTTATGATTGGCGGCGCGACATCACGTAACTATCTCTCGGGAGGACGCCGGCCGAGATTGCCATGACAGTGCGGAGGCACTCAGTGCGTGAGGCCTGCACCTGCACTGTACACCTGTGCAGAGCAGCGCATAAGGGGGGCATTCCGGTCGGTGGCTGTATGACGTGATGACGTAAAGACCGCGGCCACGCAGCTGCAGGTGCCACAGTGTGGGCATTGACTATACCATAGGAATAATTACAGAATTAGTGATGACAGGGTTGTTTATTAGAATGAGGAAGGAGATGAAACAGGGACATCATGCAATATGATGATTCCAAATTTATATAAAAATGTGTACTGTCTTGCTTGTCTGTTGTCTTTACTGGTTCTGTGTGCCCTATATTTAATTTTGTCACACAAAACAGCAAGTTATTAGCTAATAGGCAATAGAGTGTACAAATTTTCCCAGTTACAGATAATCCCATCCAGTATTAATTGCGAGTTTGTTTTAAGAGGAGCAGGATTTCAGACTGGACAACTGGGAGCAGGAGAGGCACCATGGGACATTTTAATTTTCACTGTTCTAAGTATAGTTTGATGGCATCCATTACAAAATATTACATGTTTGAATTCCACAGAGCAAAATACAGTGACATGCGATAGAACAATGTTGTGCGAAGTGGCACACTTAAGACCAAATAACCTGTCTAATATTTCCTCTAACACATATCTCTTATATGATTTGTCAGATTCTTCAGAAAGATGTGCACTACGAAATGGAAGTTTTTTTTTTTTTTTTTTGAAAAGTTGGTTTTTAAAATTTTTGGCATCCTACCTCAAACGCTCAAGGGAGGGGGGGGGGGGGGGCACCACTAACTAGTATTTCCCCAATCTGGAAATATTGAAGATCAGGGCTGATGCACAAAGCAGTCTTAAGTTGTGGTGGGGAGGTGAGTAGTCTCCACGTGACTCGAGTTTACATTTAGTGATTTTGCTGTTTACTCTTCATTTATTGCTCTCACATCAAATTAAAACAAAATGAATTTCTGTGGCTGGGATCTATCTAGTGAATTAAAATACATTCACATAATTACGGAAAGGTAAAAAATGTTATTAGTTCCTGATTTTATTTTATTTCCACCTTTTTGACAGTCAAGCATTAATTGCCTTACAGAACAATGAAGTTATTTTTGTCAGTTTGCTAAAGAAATTTGGCTTTTATTGATCTTTTCCACTGAGGCAGTCAATTTATTTGAAATGAAGATTTTAATTGCACACTATTGGCTAGTTTCAACTGTTCGCTGCATTCAAAGTGCATGTTTTCATATTCTAGCACGTGTGGCATTATGCCACAATAAAGAACCAAACATGAGATAATACAGTAATAGTACTCCAAGAAAATTTACATCTGAATCTGGACATACAAATGTTCACTTTAAGCCAAATTATGCATTTTAGTTTGGTTCACGAAATTCTGATGCTCTTGGAGTATCCTCTAATGTCTTGTTTCTTTTATGACATAATGTAAGATCTTTCATTGTATTATACGTACGAACATATGGGCTTCCTGTGTCATCAGTAACGCCTGTTACCTGGTTCTCGTAGCAACTGCCGAAAGGAACCTGTTTATAACAAGTCGCAGGAAAATATTGCAAACGGTTGTTTGAAAAGCATTACATTCAAGGTAAATTTCCTTTTACGCAAGATGAACTATGTGCAAGAATGTGCGGTGAATTTCTTAAATCACAGACGTCTGACTCTCATCTTAAAATCAGCTCTTTGAGGATGACCATGTAGACATTTTAAAAAATTGTTGTTAAAAATTTTACTGCCACATTTGTATGATTTATCTTAAAGTGTAACACGCACAAAAAAGATTAACATTATATGTGAAAGCTTAGCTTAGCTTCTCTTACAGCTTATTAATCTTAGAGACCAATATTATGTGCGAAAGCTTTTTTTTCCCTTGTAGCAACACTATGTATATTAATTTAAACCATTAACTTTTACTATTTGTGTGTTCATGCTACTTAAGTGATGTTGCTGTTGGCTGACTAATGGCTGACTAATTCACATGTGCTATGCTCTGAATATCCGCTGTCATCAGCTGGCGAGATCACATGGCAGGATCTATGACTGGCATACAAAAGCGCATCGCAATCTCAATTTCAGTGCTTCGGAAAGTAACATGTGGCGTTTGGCGAAATTCGAATTTATACTTTCGTAATACAAAAATATGCAGTGTACATGTTGGTGCACATCAAAGATCTTTCCAAAGTATGTTATTTTTCTTGAGTTTTGTTTTCTAAAGTGCAGGGAAGTTCTACGCTGGTGTATAAAACCATAATCAGTCAGAGAATTGATAAGTTTTACAGTTACGAGGAAAAGTATACTATCACTTAACAGGGAAAAGGTGTATTTTCACCCAGGAGAAAGTGTATTTTTAACCCAGAAATCCAGGAAAAATACAGGAATTTTTCCTTTGTCTGTGTATACACCCTGTAACATATAATATAAATTAAAATATTAGGAATTCTTTTCTGAAAATATTTGCCACCTGAGTACAACTTCTAAATGTTCTTGTCATTGTTGTTTTCAACCAAACACAAATTTGATTCAACTCTCTACTCTACTGTTTCCTGTGTAAGCTTTTTCATCTCTGTATGGTTATTGTAACCTACATGCATTTGAACCTGCTTACTATAGTAAAGCCTTGGCCTTCCCTGTAATTTTTACCTTCCACACTTCCCTTGCTTACTAACTTCAGAATGCCTTGATGCCTCAAGATGTCTCCTATTAACTGATCTCTTCTTTTAGTTAAGTTGTGCCATAGATTTATTTTCTCTACAATTCAATTCAGTACTGCTTCATTAATTAACCAATCTGCCTATCTGATCTTCTGGATTTTTCTGTACCCCAATATTTCAAAATCTTCTACTCTCTTATTATCTTACTGAGGAAGACAGTTAATAGTGAAGACAAGAAGAGACTGTAAGCTTTTTTTTTTTTTTTAAAAAAAAAGTTTGGTACTACAGAAGAATGCTGAAGATTAGATGGTTCAGTCAGATAATTAATGAAAAGTTGAACTGATAGGAAAAGAACTTAATGGCACAAAAGGCCAAAAGAGAGGAGTAGGTTGAAAGGATATGTCCTGGGTCTTCAAAGAATAATGAATTTGTTAATGGAGGAAAGTGTGGAGGGTAAAAAATTGTGGTTAGAAGTCAAGTCTCTAATACAAAAGCAGGTTCAAACAGATTAAGTTTATGTTAATTATTCAGAGATGAGTAGATTTGCACGCAACATCTAAAGTGGGGAATTTTATCAAAGCAGTCTTTGGATTGAAAACAGCAGCAACAACAACAGCTGTCATGATAATAAATCACTTCCACTGTTTTCATACTTGAAAGTGGCTTGTCTTCAGAACCTGTAGAGATATTATTGACTTGAGTTTTTTAGAAGTCTGCAGTTATGCGTATATTTTATTTGGCTTATTACATTGACACAGTAGAGATACACAGTAAAGACAATAACATAAAAGTTTGATGTCATGCAAGCAGAAGATAGCAAGCAAATATTAAATGTCCATACAAATACCAGCCATTACAGTAAACATTCCATCAAGCGAGTACCCATAAGATGACGTGTGAATTTCTGGGGCATGACCTCTTCCCAAAGTGGTTCTTGTGAAGACCGCCTGTAGATTGCAGTGCCATTGGTATTGAGGACTGGAGGTAGTGATCAATTTCCAACAGTTGTGACAGCTCCATGTCACCGTTGAAGTATGTTACTACTGTTTTATTCTCATTGGTATATTTTTTCCAGTAACAAGTACATACGATTAGACTTTTTTCCTTAAACAGTGTAAATTGCTACACAGTAATGAGATTGCAAATTCACATTTGCTGCGAAGAGACTTAATTAACAACAACTATAATATAAAAATACCCAGCATACCAGCTCTGAGAGAAAATTTGCTCCTGCTGAAAGCAAATAAAGGTGTAATGAGTGTTAGTCAGTAGAGTTTGCTTGGGATGGAGGGGGGGGGGGGGGAGAGAGAGAGAGAGAGAGAGAGAGAGAGAGAGAGAGAGAGAGAGAGAGAGAGAGAGAGACTGCAGTGCTTTTGATGAAGTTTGAAGGATAGAAGAAGAGGAAGCAGAAGAAGAACCAACTGTATACTGCAAAAACAGTGTTTCTTTAGAATAGCAGCTTTCCTGTTAACTTTGTGTGAAACGTAGCTAAGCACAAATAGTTCATAGGAGGTTAATAATGGTTAATTATCTGAGCAGAGTACTGTTATGTTTCAGAGGCTTTTTTAGTAAATATTAAAGAAATATGTAGGTCTAAGAAATCTGTGATCTAAGAAAGAAAATATATGAGAAAGAAGAAATACAGGGTGTATCAAAAGGAATCGTCCAGTTTGGCATGTCTGTATTTCTGAAACTAAGAAACATACAGCATATAGTTAAACTTCCTGGCAGGTTAAAACTGTGTGCCGGACCGAGACTCGAACTCGGGACCTTTGCCTTTCGCGGGCAAGTACTCTTCCATCTGAGCTACCCAAGTACGACTCACACCCCATCCTCACAGCTTTACTTCTGCCAGTACCTCGTCTCCTACCTTCCAAACTTTATAGAAGCTCTTCTGCGAACCTTGCAGAACTAGCACTGCTGAAAGAAAGGATATTGCAGAGACATGGCTTAGCCACAGCCTGGGGGATGTTTTCAGAATGAGATTTTCACTCTGCAGCGGAGTGTGTGCTGATATGAAACTTCCTGGCAGGAGAGCTTCTATAAAGTTTGGAAGGTAGGTGACGAGGTACTGGCAGAAGTAAAGCTATGAGCACAGGGCGTAAGTCGTGCTTGGGTAGCTCAGATGGTAGAGTACTTGCCCGCGAAAGGCAAAGGTCCCGAATTCGAGTCGTGGTCCGGCACGCAGTTTTAATCTGCCAGGAAACTTCATATCAGCCAACACCCCACGGCAGAGTGAAAATCTCATTCTGAAAGTATATAGCAAATTTTGTTTTTAGATGAACGGGAAACTCAAAAAGGTTTTTGTCGTACCTTTTCATAGGTGTTCAGTATCCCTCCTTGAGATGCATGGCATATGTCAGTGTGGTATTCAAATTGTTTCCACACTGCAGGGAGCATGTTTTGAGTTACAACTTCAACAGCTGCTGTTATGCGATGTCTCAGTTCATTCATTGTTGTTGGTAATGGACGTAGTCTTTTACAAACCTCCACAAGAAATAATCACATGCAGTTAGGTCCAGTGACCTTGGCAGCCAGTAATGTAAGGCTGAATCATTTGGTCTAGTGTGACTAATCGATAGTTTCATAATGCTTTAATTTAAAAATTCTCGCACCTCCAGATACCAGTGTGGTGGTGCCCCATCCTGCTGGTAAATGAAGTCATTTGAATCAGTCTCCAACTGTGGGAAAAGAAAGTTCTCAAGCATATCAAGATATGTGCTTCCTGTAACAGTGTTTGCGACAAATAAAAATGGATCATACACCTTTTCCCGCGAAACTGCACAAAACATTAAATTTTGGAGTCCCTCTCATGCTGTACAACTTCATGTGACTGTTCCCTGCCTCTGTTCTCACATTATGATAGTTCACCTTTCCATTATAATGGAATATTGCCTTGTCCCTGAACACTAAGCATGGAAGAAAAATGTCATCCTCCATCTTGCCAAGAATGAAATTACAGACCTCTACATGTTGTTGTTTCTCACCTTCACGAAGAGCTTGCAGTGGCTGAATTTTGTGTTGTTTCAAGTGTAAATGTTGACACAACACATGCCAGATGGGCATTGGGGCCATGTTGAACTGTCGAGTTGCACGGCGAACGGATTTCTGCAGACTCCTTGTGAAACTACAGTGGATGTGTTCAACGTCCATCTCACACACTTGGGGATGGCCTGGCGATTTGCCTTTACACAAACAATCTGTTTTTCTGAATTGTTCATGCCTTCGTCTAATGCTCTGTGCTGTAAGAGGATCCACACCATACCTGGTATGAAAGTCACAGTGAGCAGTTATTACTAAGCCACACTGCACAAAATGTGGAACACAAAATGCTTTGTTTTCCTGACACCATTTTTACTAGAACTGAAGTGGGCGCACACCGCTGCTACCTAGCAGGAACCATGTAAAACTCGAGTGTTAAGTCTTTACAACAGTAAGTTGTTCACACACAAATTTAAAATAATATAATAGTTATAATTTTTTAAATCAAATGATTCTTTTTCATACACCTTGTATTTCATGAAATGAGGACAAGTAATATTACTCAGTGCGCAGTCACAAGCATCGCCAGGTGCTGAGACCCACCTTCAGTGAGTTGTGATCTCAGCTAGGGTAGGTAATGGGGGTACAGAAGAGGTTTGGTGTGGGCAGGGAGAGGTTATGTACTGCTGCCTGTGGGAATGTGCAGTGATTTGATGGGGAAGGATGGTGGGCTACTAAGTGCAGCATCTGAAAGCTGTGTTGGTGAGGCAAAAATGGGAGAGGAAAGAAGCAGAGAAGGGAAAAGGACTATGCAGGTGTGCTAGTGTGATGGAAGTCATGTGTAGGGGTGGAGTGGGAGAAGGGAGGGGCGTAATAGCAGGTGGAGGATTTTTAAATGCACCTGCAGGCAGATCCCATATTACTAGATTTCCAGAAAGCATTTGATACAGCTTTCCACTAGAGACTCAGGGCTGCCACAATTTCTGTAAATCAGGGAATATCAGGGAAATTTTGAAAAAAAAAAAAAAAAAAAAAAAAAAAAAAAAAAACTGGAAAAGTCTCATTTTTGTCTCAGTAGCATGACATTTATTGTTTACTGAGATGTCATGTTTCATCGCTGGCTAGGTGCAGCTGAGTATGTGCTTGGCTTCCCAACTCTCTCGTTCTTACGGCTTCTCCCCTTCCCACTCCTCCCCTCGGCTTGCAGTCAGTGCTGCCACCACTATGTGCGTGTAGCCTAGCAGCTGCCGATGAGAGGTAGGGCGACGTGACGAGTGGTTTGTTTGGATGTGTTTCTCAGAGCTCGTTGACGCAGCAGCTGGAGACAACGGTCATGTGTGCATTAGTTGTGTGTGAGTGATTGTGTGAATGTGTGTGTGCTCTCGTTTTCTGAAAAAGGAGATGGCCAAAAATTCAGTTGAGAGTGTGACTGTCTCTTCCATGTGCCTGTCTGTGACTCAGTGATCATGTTTATGGTGAGTTGCTACCTATCCTCATTAGTATTGATTCTCGGGGTATTTGCGCAAGTTATCTGTTGCATGGGTGATCACCACGGTCTCATTTCATTAACATGGTGTCTGTGACACATGACTAGCTGGCCACATGAGTGGACTTCCATGACGGGCCAAAACCACAGGCCATTTTTGTGGGTATTTCCAACAGATTGGGCCTGTTGATCTGAGGCCCACAGTTTCCCACTAATGTGCAGGCTCTACCTGTCAGATCTAGTCTCACTGATCTGCCTGCAGGCTGGTTCTGTCTGTGTGTTGTGCAATGTGGCGGATTTTCATGGTTTATCCATGGACCCAGGACTGTGCTGGTCCTCGCAGGCCAGAGGTTATGGGTGATGGATTTCAGGAATTGAGACTGTACATTGTACAGTGCGGCATTTTATAGGCATTTTGTTTATTCTAGTACATTTTGGCACTTTGAAATTAGTTTATATATTAGAAAGTATAGATGATAAGAAGAAGAAAATTGTGGCAGTCACTGGCAGTTTGCACTATGTATTCATGTATTTCTTGAAAGTAAAATCTCACAATACCTATAGAATAACAGACATAACATGGTGAGTAATAACAAATGATAATGTACGTATATAGTAGAACCAACATTTTATTTGTGATCACCTACAGTGATCGTTTACACAACTCTTCCCCAACTTCTACATTCCTTTCAAGAGGCCTACTTTTTTCTGAAGTTATTTCTGAAAGCGGTGAAGATATTTTAAATCTGTCTTGCAACTCCAACAAAATGCCTATTTTTGTCACCAAATGTGTTTCTCTTTATTGAAATAAAATAATATCAGTGGTCTTAATGAAACATACATACCATTTGCCTTGCTTTCTCCATCTAAAAGTAGTTCATTATGCAATATGTTGATGTTAGTATTTAAGAATTTTGCTCACACATTTAGAAATACAGAGGTCCTTACATTTTTCGTCAACTAACGTCTTTCCCTTTGTCAGGGATAAATGCTAAAACTTGTCTGGAAATCAGAGAAATATCAGGGAATTTCACTTCCCCAGATATGTTCGTGGCTCGAAGACATCTTAAGTATTCGAACCCAATATGTTATTATGGACACCGAGCCTTCATCATTGACAAGGGTATCATCAGCCGTGTCCCAGGCAAATGTTATAGGACCACTCTTTCTCTATATATGCTTAATTGATCTGATGGATAGGGTGAACAGCAGTCTGCAACTGTTCACTGATGACACTATAGTGTGTGGGAAAGTGTCAACATTGAGTGACTGCAGGAGAATACAAGATGACTTAGACAAAACATCTGTTTTGGGAGATGAATAGCAGCTTGTTCTGGATGTAGAAAAGTTTCAGTTAATGCAGATGAGTAGGGAAAATAGTCGTGTAATGTCTGAACTCAGTATTAGCAGAGTTTAGCTTGATCTTTCAAATACTGTAATGTTGCAAAGTGATATGAAATGGAAAGAGCACGTCATTTTGATTATACAGTAAGGTTCAGTGTACTGAAAGCGTTATAAGAAACTATAGCTCATTTATGAAGAAGATCATATATAGAACACTAGTGCAACATATTTGTGAATATTGCTTAAGTCTTTGAGATCCCCACCTGGTCAGATTAAAGGAAGACATTGAAGCAAATCAGAGGTGCGCTGCTACATATGTATTTGTTTCTGATAGGCTTGATCAGTGTGCAAGTATTACAGAAACATTCATGAACTCAAATGGGAATCCCTGGGTGAAATAGGACGTTCTTTTAGGAAAACATTTCTGTGAAATTTTAGAGGAGTGGCATTCGCAGGTGACAGCAGAATGATTTTGCTGCCGCAATGTACATTTAGCATAATGACAGCAAAGACAAGAAAAGAGAAATTAGGGCTTAAACAAAGATATAGGGACAGCTGTTTTTTTCCTTGCTCCATTTGCGAATGAAACAGAATAGGTAATAATTAATAGTGGTACAAGATACGCTGCGCACTGTTTGGTGACTTGCAGAGTATGTACATAGCTACAGAACTCTTGTTTTGGATTTAACCGTGGTAAGTCTGAGCTTAGCAGTAACAAAATGAAACTGGATTTATTGCTACTTACCACAAAGAGGTGGCGTTGAGTGGCAGACATTTAAAAATAGACTAAGCTATTGGACAGGCTCCTTCTTCAGATATAGAAACATGCAAAGACACTCCCCCCCCCCCCCCCCCCCCCTTCCTTACACACACACACACACACACACACACACACAGGCACTTTGTCTTCAGGTGCTCAAGCCTTAGTGCCCGTGTGTGTGTGTGTGTGTGTGTGTGTGTGTGTGTGTGTGTGTGTGTGTGTCCCTTTAACTGAAGGACTTCCTTTAAATGAGTCAGCCTTACACTCAATTCCCTCTGTATGTGGTGGGTAGCAGCCTATCCTATGTCAATTTTTATAGTTGTAAGGTCCCAGTTACGTGTCTTACATCAGCTGGCATCATTTGAAAAAAATTGTAGTATCATAATATTAAACACATCTATGCATTGTATATATGGATACGTTTGCTGAGTAAACGTTAGTCTGGTATGTGTCTTGTTTTTGTGTGTCATTCAAAATATGAAGTAAATATATCTTTGGTTACTGTACTGATTACACAGCAGAGATTCTGACTTTTAAGTGTAGAAATGAAAAGTTTTGTGTAATATCCTTTAATTAATGTTAGTTAATATTCTAATGAGTCTCAGTACAATAAACATTTCTTGAATTTTAGAGACAGTAGAAGCTTACATGTGATGAACTTTATTTTATTTTGAAGGAGGGGAGTTGAAGGACAATAATAAGGCTGAATCTGCAAGTAACATTAGAAAACGTAACATGTTGTGGCTGTTGCGCTTCTGGATGTTGCATTCAGTTGGTTGTCTTCATTCGTACCTGATGGGTCAGGTATTAGTATCACTTGGTTTGGAACTTGAACGAGACACAGAAGAAGCAGCCGATCTGGACACACTAATTAGAGGTATGCATTATGTAATTTGTTTTTGGCATTAAAGTAACTTTTCCTGTGTTATGGAAGTAAGATATATCATTTGTATAAGAAGAACTTTAGTGAAAAACCTTTTACTTCATCAAAGGTAACAATACAACAGTGATTTGTAAAAATTTAATTTTTTTAATTTTTTGTAATTGTCAATTTTAGTAGTTTAGTTTGGCACTGCCTGCAGTGCCACAGCTCTGTAGTTTATTTCCTTGTTATAGTTGTCTCATTGCATTCTTCAGTCAATCTCAGATTGTGTGGATTAGTACTTCTTTCATATTGGTGTTCAGTTGTGGTAGTGAAAAATAAATAGTAATTATAGTTGTGTGGATACTGTGTGAATTGGCCACAGTGTGCGTCCATTTAGAAACTACCCTGGCAGTGATTGGCAAGCTTCGGGGTGCTGCGTTGATCACACCGGAGCTCCTGGTGTGAAGGTTGTGGTGCATCTATTGCTTCCTGCATCATGTTGGAACACTGATCTCAGTGCATCTTCTAAGGTACATGACTTGGCCTGTTCATATTTGCCCAAATCTTAGTAGCAGGTAGTGGTGGAATCAAAGATCTCTAGGCATAATAAAACAAACATAAGTTGCTGGCTGCAAGAGTATTCTCCTACATGGTAATGAAAGATATGAAACACAGCTCATTGCTGAAAGTTCATCTGAGACTTTGTGGAATGCTTAGTCTTTTGGGACTGTGACCGATGTCCATGGGAGATCTGAACAAAGGCAGAGGGCGGGCAGTTTGGTTTTTAAGACCTCCAGTCTCGGGTAATGAAGCCCCTGGGGAAAACGAAAGGCAGGTTGGGAAGGAAGGACAGTATGCACCAATTAGCATAGTAGCAACCACATACTTTGCTGATTTAACCTCTCAGATGATTGATAAAATTGAGGAATACTCTCATGAAACCACCTTTGACATTTTGGAAAAAGCAGGTTTGTGCCATGAACTGTACAATGTTGCGTTTGCTCTCTCTGAGTTTTGAGTGCTACATTCATCTTCAAGGAGATGATGAAACTGGTAGAGAATAAACATAAAATTGTATAGCTGATGACGGAAATATGCTTTTTCCCGATTATTAAATAATATAGACAATCACGTACAAAAAGACTTTTGACTTTGTCTTTGTAACCAAATGCATCTGATTTACTTCTGGGTTCCTGTAGAATGTTAATGACATACATGGTTATAGTTTTGCAGTCCATCAGTCGTATGGATATAGATTTTTTGCATTTAGCTGGTTTTGTGACATCCTGTGCACTAGCATTCGGAAGATGAATACACAACAACAGCATAAAAAACAACATAAAAAACACAAAAACAACATAAAATATGGAGCACGACATAGCACATCTTCTACTTTTGGCAGATATCAATGAACAAATACACTATTGCGAATAATAAAATTAAAACTGCAGTCCCTATGCTAAACTTTTGGGACATGATTATCAATGAATCAATTGAAATATGACAGTCAGAGGATCTGTTCAGTGAGGACCAGTAACGATCATTGAGGTCCGTGGCCCAGTTGACAACTTTGTAATTGGTGTTGGCAGCCTTATTTAGAAGGTGTAGCTCTTAGTAGGTACAGTTGAGAGAGGGAGAGGGCTTGTAAACTCAGGTCAGAGATAGCACTCTATCCAGAGCTTCATTGGGCGACAAATGAATGTAACATAATAGAATGCAAGTTTTTAGTAAATGCTTGAAAAGCAGTTGCCATGAAAAGGAAAAGGAAGAGGAACAGGAGTGGACTGATGTGTCATTCACAGAGATGGGGTGTCCCTTTCATCTTTCTTTTAATTTTATGACTCTGTTTGTCTATAACATTTGTGTCACATCTCTTCTCAACAGCTAATTGTTTGATGATATGTAGCTCATTTTTGTAGTTGTCTTAACGAAGTGTATTTTAGTGATGTAAAACTACTGTAGGCTACCATGGACTATCGTAAGTAAAGGTAGACAATGGTAGTTTTCCTAGTAACCTTGGTCAGTTAAGCTCTTAACCATGTTACCTGTACATTATGCATTTTGCATACCTATCTGCACATTATGCATACCTATCTGTACATTGTGCATTTTGCATTCCTATCAGGCATTACCTCATTTTGATTGCCTTGTTTGCATATGTGATCAGTGTCTTACTAGATTCCCTTAGAAACTGGAAGCGGTAGAAACTGTGAGAGGATATATAAAGGGCTGTATATTAACCTACAGAACATTTTTGTTCTCCATAGTTATCCTCCCATCTGTTACTTAAAAATAAACAATATTCATAGCAAAACTGAAACTTTCAATGTATAATTCAGGTAGCTGTGCTTTATTGATGTCCCCCAGAAATTTTAGGGTTTTATTTTTTTATGTCTCCTGTTTCATTATTGCCATAGTTTTGCTGTTGTCTAATTTTAAGATTAGAGCCATATTGTTTCTAAGTTTGGTTACTATTCTCTGGGAAGTTTTTCCTCCTTCACTTTTTGTTCCTGGCAATGTTACTTTTATTTCTTCTCCTCCTCCTCCTCTTCTTCCTGAAAGATTCTTGCTTGTTCATACAACTATCTCTCCAATTAACACTCTTGTCAGACCTTTAGTTACTGTTCCTTTCTTATTTTACCACGTATTCAGTTTCTGAAAAATATATTCTCCACTTTCTTGCACATAATGTATGTTGTGACATTGTATTTAGCAACATCTTCCACAGAAATTATGAGGATACAAAGTCTTCTAACCCTCCCCCCCCCACCCCCCCACCCTCCATCCAAGTCTGATTGGTTGCGTAATTAAAACCACAGTGAAAATCCAGTGAAGCTTTGTGCAGAAGTGTTGCGCAAAGTCCTGCTGAGGGTTTCCGCTCGATTTCATGCAGCCCACATAACATAAGTGTCATGCGGTCTTCCTTCATGAAAGTTCTTTGCCACATGCTACAGGGGCAGTGGAGATGCTCCTGCAAGGTTTTCGATGGGAAGTATTTGATAACCCATCATACACCCTGGACTTGGCTCCCTCTGATTTTCATCTCTTCACTCACATGAACCGTTGACTATGGGGACAGCATTTTGGCATGGACAATGAACTGCAGACCAGTGTAGAGATCTGGTGGAAATCACAGGTAGCTGCTTTCTGTGACAAGTGTAATGGAAAGTTGGTAGCAAGCTACTACAAAATTCTGCCGGATTGCTGACTGTGTAGATCAGTATTTGGAAGGTGTAGCTAAATTTTGCAAATAAATCATTTTTTATGTTCCTTGTGCTTCCCATTTTGCAAATGCCATAGTAGAAGGAAAAGATGTAATACACAGGTTTCTGCAGTGGAAAACACACACACACACACACACACACACACACACACACACACACACACACACTTACATATTTGCATGCTCACATAGAATAAAATAATGTTAACTACAACAGTCTTAATATTCCAAGTCTTAAATTTTTCATGTAAATAAGACATTTTATATCAAATGCACTAAAACGACACTGGTAATGCTAAAATTTAGGTGAAACATGTCTGGGTAGGTGAGGAGGAAGAAAACAAAACAAGTGTTTGCTCCATATTCAGTTCCAAGGAAAAGTTATCCTAGTATGCTGACAAAACTGCCAACACCTTTATAAAGAGACAATATACTGTCTACGAAGAAAAAGTTCTTGGACAAACAGTACACACTGAGAAAAAACTGAAGAATCACAATATACTCCCCAGGTAAATCAGAAACCAATTTTCTTTCTTATCTCTTGCTATGAAACCAACAAACTGGTCATCACTTTGAAACAGTCCTTGATGAATATTTCTTTCACTGTACAATATCATCCAAACTTTCACCATCTTAACTACGTACATTGCCAGGGCTTTGACTAACTATCATAGTGCTGTATCTGAAATCCTACCCTCGTCACCAAAAGTAATATTGCATTTCTACTCAGCCTGTGTAGTATCCTAACCCATCACCATGCATACCTGCTCAGAATCCTACACCACTCTGGTCATCACAGTGAATGACTCAGGTGCAACACTTGTTTTGTACACTCATTAACTACATCCTACTGCAGTCCTGTTTCAGGCAATTCAGATTCTATTCCAGGTAGGGCCACATTTGAAAGCAGCCATGTTACTTACCAGTGTGATGTTGTGTGTGGTAATGACAGCTGACGGCCTATATACCTGCATAAACACACTGTCAGGCAGTGGATATGTTTGAGTGTACTGTCAGACAGAATGGACATCACGCAGATATATACATTTCTGAAAGAGTGCAAAAGCCCCTTGACATTTGTTTGCAGGTGCAATAGTATCATTCAAACTCATACAGGAATCAATAATTTGTTAGTAGGGGTTAATGGACAAGGGCTGCTGCATTGCAGCATGCAGTAAGTTGAAGATTTGAGTTGGTTAAGGGCTGTGTCCAGATTACTGAAGAGGTTAAGGCAACCACTCATGAGAATCCATAAATCTGAGTTTGAGTTCCGATCTAACACAAATTTTCAACTCTTGCCATTACATTACTGTAATGCTCTGGGTGGCTTTAAGTCACAAGTTCCTACTCATACCTTTCCTTTCTTTCCTCATTCTCTTTTTCTTACAAACTGTGGTTGAATACAAACTTTAAGTTGTGGCATACAACAGCACTAATGACTTTGTTAGGTGTTTGAATACCTGTGGCATACGGGACCCTCAATCTGCCATCCCTGCTGAACTAAATTGGTGGAAATTGCCCCTCCAGCTTATCCTCCATTTTCGTGGTCTCGTTGCCCTAAACTTCTGCTAGCCCCTGTACACTCTGATAACCTTGCTCCTTACACTTTTCCACTTTACTCCCAAATACCCCCAATTACTTCTCTCTGTCCCCCCCCCCCCCCCCAACCGCCACCCCCACTACCCCCTTTTTTAAATGACACATTTTTCATTTTTCTGTTGCCTCTGAGAGCAACCTTCTATCATGTCTTAAAGTACCTCTTGTCTTTCTTTCCTGTTCCGTACTTCTTAACCCCTCACATTTTCCCTGCACTTTCCATTCCCTGCTGTCCTTTCTATTGGAGCAATCACTCGTAAATGACAGTGTTGCTGCAACCAGGGGTGGGTATGTTTAGGAGTCCGTACGGTTGTGTTGTAAAGTCGGAGTAATGGGTGAACAGTTGCTCTCATTTTTCTTAATTTTTAAAAATTACTTTTATTAAGTCACGTTGTATGTAGGCCTGAAAATCAGTTACAAGAAGAAGAAAATAATGTAAAGCCAAGAAAAGGGTTCCATTACAGCATTGTGTATTCATTTGTTATTTCTTTTCCTTCTAATATGGCTTTTTGTATATGATAGTTTTCCTCTATTTGGTCTCGGAAACTGACATATGGCCAGGAGAGTGGTGTGCTGACTACATGCCCCTCCATATCTGCATCCAGTGACGCCTATGGGCTGAGGAAGACACGGCGGCCGGTCGGTACCGTTGGGCCTTCATAGCTTGTTCGGGAGGACTTTCAGTTAGTTTTCCTCTATTATAAGTTTCTGTTTTTTTTTTTTTTTTTTTTTTTTTTTTTTTTTTTTTTTTTTTTTTTTTTTTTTTTGGGGGGGGGGGAGTGAAGTGGGGGGGCTGTTGTGTTTCAGAATTTTTAGGTTAGTGTATATGTCTCTTGGCCTGTGGTTCATGTCCATAATGCAAATATAGAATGATTGCTGTTACTTTTAAGCAGCCTTCGGTGTTCAATTTATCTAATGTCGAAATTTCCAATATAAAAATTGCACTGCAATCTTGACACGCGTGATTGATTCCAGACGAGATGTGTTTGTCGTTGTTAGTGTTGTTTGTCCTCAATTTCTTTTGTTATAGAGTTGTCTGTTCTGTAGGCTGTTTTCAGTTCTCGTTTTTTTGAACATATTGTCAATCCTGAGTGTTACTTTGTTGCTGTAGGTGAGTGCGTGCAGTTGACTGCTGTTGCTGTGTATCTTGTCCAATTGTATAATGTGTGTTGTGTTTGTCTGTGTGTGTTGATGCTGATCTGTTTGTTGCTATATGTTTGGTCGCTCTTTCATTTTTATTTCTATTTTTTGGTTTAGTTTGTCTGTCATATTTGTTTTTTATCCATTTTGAACAGCTATAGGTTTGAGTGCCTATAGGTCATTTTTGTAATTGCCCTCATTGACTATAATTCTATTCAACTCTTTATAACCTGCATAGAAAAGCTGGCTGCTTTCTGCGTTATGGGGTGGTTTGCATTTTTGTGTATCATTGTACTGATGATGGTGAATTTCATGTGTATGGGAAATGTATGTGGTTGTTGTGTCTGCGTATTGTGATGTCTAAGAAGTCTAACTTGTTATTTTCTGTTAAGTAAGAATAATTTTTATTTATTCATGTCAGAACCATGTTTCCATAATTAATTATTGATGGAATAATTTATTGACAATAATTCATTCCAGTTAATGCTCACGAATTTCATCAGTCAAATTTGACTGACTTACTTGTTAATGATTATAATTTTTTTTTTCTTTTGTTTTTTACCACACACACTAACACTAGTAAATTGCATCCTGTGTTTCAACAATGTAAATAATCAAATTTTCCATGTCATTAAGAAATGTGGCTATTAAATAAGGGGCTGATGCTGTCATGGAATAAGTATGCGCGTACCTAAGATGAACAACCACTAGCTGTGAAATATGAAGCCTTATCAGTTGAATGTGGCATCTCCAGTGTCTGTAGACAGATTGCTGTGACTGCGGCCTTCATTTGTGTAAGGGCTGTTAAATTGTTTTGCTGGAAAAATTAGTAGTGTAATAATACTCTCTTTCAAATTCTAAAGGTGGCAGGGGTAAAATACAGGGAGCGAAATGCTATTTACAATTTGTACAGAAACCAGATGGCAGTTATCAGAGTCGAGGGGCATGAAAGGTTAGCAGCGGTTGGGAAGGGAGTGAGACTGGGTTGTAGCCTCTCCCTGATGTTATTCAATCTGTATATTGAGCATGCAGTAAGGGAAACAAAAGAAAAATTCGGAGTAGGAATTAAAGTCCATGGAGAAGAAATAAAAACATTGAGGTTCACCGATGACATTGTAATTCTGTCAGAGACAGCAAAGGACTTGGAAGAGCAGCTGAACGGAATGGACAGTGTCTTGAAAGGAGGATACAAGATGAACATCAACAAAAGCAAAACGAGGATAATGGAATGTTGTCAAATTAAGTCGGGTGATGCTGAGGGAATTAGATTAGGAAATGAGACACTTAAAGTATTAACGGAGTTTTGCTGTTTGGGGAGCAAAATAACTGATGATGGTCGAAGTAGAGAGGATATAAAATGTAGACTGGCAATGGCAAGGAAAGCGTTTCTGAAGAAGAGAAATTTGTTAACGTCGAGTATAGATTTAAGTGTCAGGAAGTCGTTTCTGAAAGTGTTTGTATGGAGTGTAGCCATGTATGGAAGTGAAACATGGACGATAAATAGTTTGGACTAGAAGAGAATAGAAGCTTTCGAAATGTGGTGCTACAGAAGAATGCTGAAGATTAGATGGGTAGATCAAATAACTAACGAGGAGGTATTGAATAGAATTGTGGGGAAGAGGAGTTGGTGGCACAACTTGACAAGAAGAAGGGACCGGTTGGTAGGAAATGTTCTGAGGCATCAAGGGGTCACAAATTTAGCATTGGAGGGCAGCGTGGAGGGTAAAAATCATAGAGGGAGACCAAGAGATGAATACACTAAGCAGATTCAGAAGGATGTAGGTTACAGTAAGTACTGGGAGATGAAAAAGCTTGCACAGGATAGAGTAGCATGGAGAGCTGCATCAAACCAGTCTCAGGACTGAAGACAACAACAACAACAACAACAACAACAATGGAGCAATGAATTGTCATGAAGTTTCACATGAAACTTGAAAAAACTGCCACTGAAACCTATCTTTTTGCTAAAGGAAGTGCATGGTGAAGACTGTTTATCAAGTACGCGAGTTTTTGAGTTGTTAAAATGCTTCCAAGAAGGCCAAGATGATGACGCAGATGCTCAAACCTTGGACGCTCCACAACTTCAGAAACTGATGAAAATGTCGAAAAAGTAGCTAACCTGATTCAATCTGACTTTTGGTTGAGTATTCAATTGATTGCTGAAACTGTAGGAATTGACAAAGGATGTGTAAGGCAAATTTTACATTACCAGTTTAACATAAGAAAAGTTTGTGCTAAACTGGTTCTGAAAATTCTCATGATTGAACAAAAAAAAAATGCTGGTGGAAATGTTTGTACAGACATTCTGAATACCATTGAAAATTATCCTAATGTCACGGGAAGAGTGCTAACATGTGACAAATCTTGGTCTTTCACTTATGCTTCAGAAACTAAGTGCAAAACCATGCATCGGAAGTGCCCAACTTTATCAAGAATGAAAATAGCTTGAATGAGACATTCAAAATGTAAACCGACAATGATGATGATTTTTACATTCATCAAATTGTCTCTCTTCTCTGCATTCCTGAAGGTCAAACTATTTATCAACATTACTACCTTGAGGTTCTTCCTCAACTCTGTGGAAAAAAATAAGAAAAAACAGCCTGAATTGTGGAAGAACAGGTCACGGGTTCTTCATCAAGACAACATGCTTGCTCATACTGCATTGTCTGTTAAGGAGTTTCAAGCAAAGAACAGCATCCCAGTGTTAAAAGCACCCAGCGTGTTCACCTGACCTAGCACCATCTGATTTTTGTCTATTCCCCAATCTCAAATCTGCATTAAAAGGAACAATATTTCAGTCCATTGAAGCATTGAAAGAGAAAGTGGCACGCACCATCAAGGAGCTCACACAGGAAGACTTCCAACACTGTTTCTGTTGTAACCGTGGCTGCAATGGTCGCGGGGTTGCCGAGAAGGAAAGAGCGGCGGGCCCTAACAAGAGTAGCCTGCGACCAAACAAACGGCCAAACGGGAAAGGATGGACACAAACGACAGATGACAGAGCAAGACCAAATGAACAACAACACGCAAGAAGCAACGGGGTCACAAGCGAAAACCTCACAAATCAACAACATCCACTAGTACACGGAAACAAGCAAAGTAAACACACTGTCTGTAGGCGAGTTGTTGATACACTCATGTGAATATCAGACTGCCTCGCTGAGCAAGAGGCAGGTGCTTAAATACATGATAGGGTATGTCGCTATTGGCCGCTAGGACCATGTGCTCCACCGTGGGGGCCTCACATTGTAAGCGGGCCAGGAGCGCGCACACAGCCTTGGTTTACGGTGCGACGGTTGCAGAGACCTCTAGTGGTAATTAAGGTCCATTCCGTCTGGCATCGATTGGAAACCTGTGGCGCTCGGTACCAGAGTTTCAATCAGTGGAAAATTCACATGGATCATTGTAGGGATAGAAGAGGAGTTATATTGAGTGTGTCAATAACTAAATATATATGTTTTTGAAATAAAATGTTTCACAGCAAAAGCTCCTTTATTTTACAGCCACACCATCTTTTACTATTATATGCTGGAGATTTGTGTGAAACTAATTCAATTTTGCTGATCTATAACATATTCATGTTCTACTTGACTAGTTTTATTTCCGTATCTTCTATTGTTTCTTTCGTATAGCTAAGTCAGTGTAAGTTGATCTCTGACAGTAGCAGTCAGCTGGGCTTGGTAGCTTTGCAGGCTTCCCCCAACCACTAACATAATGCAATATTGTAAACATCTCTGTGGCAATGCCTCTGTGTTGTCGCTGCTCCGAAGATAGCTACTATTTTCACCTACAGCCATTATGGCTTCGCAATTGAAAGCTGGTGACATCGCTGCGAGCTGTCGGGGACCTTTTTACGCTGTCTCAACTATAGAATTTCCTTTTTTGTAATATTTATTTGTGTTATTACTTCTAGCAATTGCTTTTTGTATACATTCTCTAAATTTATCATAGGTGCTCTTGCTTCATCTATGTTATCATTATATCAAAGCCTAAAGTTTGTTTGTAACTAAGCATTTGGCATGTGCAAATTAATGAGATGTATGATATAAGAAGTTTTGTTCCTTATTGAATTTGGAATTTAGTATGCAGTTAACATGCTTTTGTGATGTTTCAGTTCACAACACCTATGTTCAAAAAGTTTACACACACTGCTTACAACCCAAGGAATACGAAAATATCAGAAGGGCTATTCTGGAGGTAAAAATCATAAATAAATAACACAATATTTGCTGTAAGTAAGTTATGTGTTTGATGAATATGATTTGTTGCACCGAGCATGATTGTCAACTTAAGGATTTGTTGTTATTGAAGAGTAAGACAGAAAATTAAATGGTACTAATGTCTTGGAAATACTTCTTTGTTTTTCAACATGAGTGCTGTATGTACTAAGCAATGGTTAGACTGTAAAATTTTTTTCCTTTTTCCATTCTCTTTCAAATAATTGTAACAAACTGTTTCTTCTGTCTTATTTGCCTTTCAATCTTTCGTCACTATAAACATTTCTGAAAACAGGTGATACAGTATATTGTACTTTGTTGTAATGAACGTTTTCCAAAACTATAAGAGAAAAAGGTTTACTTGTGAAGTGCCAGAAGAGATGTAAGATGTGAACTGGATTACATGGTGAGTAAAGTTTGAGCCAAAATATGTGCCATGAAGTATACCTAGGTACAAGTACAGATGCATATTGTGATGTAATTGTTTGGAATTTAAAAGAGAGAAAGGGGGTGAAGAGACACATGGGAGCAGAGCTATATTGACAGTTTGAGAAAGAGTAAAATGAAGCAGAAGTTCTCTGAGCCAGTCAAGTTGTTTGAGTAAAGTAGTTAAATGTAGTTGAGTAAAAGGTAAGGAAGGAAAAAAAATTAAAAGCTGGATACACAATGACAGTAGTACATTAACAGATGGAAAAAAGTTATGGATACCTTTTTTTAATGAAAGAAGAACTGCTGGAATGGGAAGGATGAAATGACAGCACAAAAGGACCACCAATGCACCCAGTCTTTTTACTTCTCTCCTTTTCCACTGCCCCCCCTCCCCCCTCCCTACCTTCTGTCCAACCTCCTGACTGCGTAGGCCTTCAACCAGACAATTGTCAGAGTCGTGTTTGCAGGCAACCCAGTCAGGCTGAATGCCTTGACACACTGTCCAGCGAGTGCAGCAAGGTGAATGTTCCCTGCTGTTTTGGGGTGGCATTATGTGGGCCCGATGTATTCCGCTGGTGGTCATGGAAAGCGCTGTGCAACCATATTGGCAGCATATTGGTGAGGCATTTGTCTTCGTGGAGGACAATTCGTGCTCCCATCATACACATCTTGTGACTGACTTCTTTCAGGATAATGACATCGCTTGACTAGAGTGACCAGCATGTTCTTCAGGCATGAACCCTATCGAACATGCCTGGGATAGGTTGAAAGGGCTGTTTATGGATGACGTGACCCACTAACCATTCTGAGGTATGTACGCTGAATCGCTGTTGGGGAGTGGGATAATCTGGACCAACAGTGCCTGATGAACTTGTGAATAGTATGCCATGACAAATACAGGAATGCACCAATTCAAGACGATGTGCTACTGGGTATTAGAGGCACCGGTGTGTACAGCAATCTGGACAACCACCTCTGAAGGTCTTGCTGTATGTTGTATGGTGGTACAACATGCAATGTGTGGTTTTCATGACCAATAAAAAGGGTGGAACTGATGTTTATGTTGCTCTCTATCCCAATTTTCTGTTCAGGTTCCAGAACTCTCGGAACTGAGGTGATGCAAAACTTTTTTTGATGTGTGTAAAATAGCAATACTGTTGAAAAATACAAAACTGCAGAAAAATGCACGTCATATCCTAAAATGGTCCCATCATGTAAGAAAGAGAGAACCATACACAAGCACAGACAAAAAAAGGGAAAACGGTGAAACAGTAGATCACATGCCGCATTTTGTGTCAAATTATGAAGACTCGGTGATGCACGTGAAGTCTGTTAGTCTAAGGCTTAATTCTTCCTTTCCATTTTGGCTTCTTCTGTTCGAAGAAGAGATTGGGAGAAACAAATAGCTCATTAATTATAACTTTTGTATCAATGGGTTCAGAACATTTCTAAGAGTTGGAAAAAGTTAGCTCAAGGAAGACTTCTACGCTTTTGTCTGTAGGAGATGTATTTTAAACTGACATACTCAAGCTAAACAGCGTCCATCAAATGGATGACATCAGCGAGTGGAAAGACCTATGTGAATGACATATCACTCAACTCCTCGTACTCTACATTTTCATGGCAACAGCTTTTCAGACATTTACTAAAAACTTTCATTATATTATGTTACAGTTATTTGACACACAATGAAGCTCTGGATAGAGATGCTATCACTGACCTGAGTTCACAAACCCTCTCCCCCTCACACAACTGTACCCACTGCATATAATATACTACATTGGTCATGTCAACCAACTACTGGGGTCAAGTTGTTGAAAGCGTCATTCTCTGCTAAGAGCTACACTTTCTAAATAAGGGTGCCAACACTCATTACAGAATTTCGAGAACAGCTACTATTTTCATATCGAGAACAGCCCGAACTCTTACGGGAACTGTCACCTTAGTGTGCGCGAGTAATGAGTGGATGGGCAAATATCTGTTAGGTACATTATGTATGTAGATTGTGGACAGTTGAGAATGTTGGCCTCACGGGAAGCGTGCAAGGGATAAGTCCTTGCAGTCGTGCTATTCATCTGTGTCCTCGGTGGCTCAGATGGATAGAGCATCTGCCATATAAGCAGGAGATCCCGGGTTCGAGTCACGGTTGGGGCACACATTTTTAGCTGTCCCTGTCAAGGTATATCAACAACAAGTGTCAGCAGCTGAGGGTTTCAATTAATTATCATTTAGTCTAGAGAAGCTGCACGGTCACCAATGGTATCTGTTCTTTCGAGAACAGTTACTATCTTCATATATGTCATATTTCAATTGATTCTTCAATGATCGAGTCCAAAAGTTCAATGTACAGACAACAATTTTCATCTTATTTTTTGCAGTAGTGTATTTGTACATTGTTAGCTGCCAAAGGTGGAAGACGTGCTCTGTTGTGCTCAGCATTTTTTTGTTTTTGTGAGATATAAGAATGCTGCATTGTTTATGTTTGATGTGCTAGTGTAGATTGTCACAAAATCAGCTAAATACAAAACCAGTGCATTTTGCATGTTTATTTACATTTATGTGTATAAGCTGACTTCTGGTATTTATTGGCCCAAGTAGAATCGTGAGCCAGTTAATTTCTTTCAAAAAAGTACATCAGAACCCTTACATAACATTTAAATGTATCAAAACTAGTACATGTGTCATATATATGGTGTATTTTCATGCATAGTGGGCTGCAAAAATCATGTTTCGTGCTGTGGCAATAGTTTGTATTTCACATTTCTGTTTCATGTGAATTTAGCAGTAGTATCCTCATCCATAGAATTGTTCACCACAAATTTCAGAGTATATAGCTGTGAAAACACACAAGTTTATGAGAATTCTCAGAATTTATGTACTTTGTACGTAACATATTTCATAGTAAATTGGCGTTTGTGATTTAGTTGAACATAGAAGTAACATATCATCTTATGTGTGGTTTTACCTTTCAACAGGAGTGTATGTTGACTGTATTTATCAGAATTTAACACTATTTTCATGGTTTGTTAGTACCTATAAGTTTGAACAAATTTCAGAAAGTCTGTTCGTACCTTTCGTACCAGATTATCCTGTTTTGTTAATAAAAAAATTTGTTTTGTATACAATTGCTTCAGTTCTTAAATAGAATTAGTAATACTTTTAGCTTAGTAGGTCCAGAAATTAAAATAGAATCAGCAGTCTTATTTTAAAGTTATTTATTTATGTACTGCTCTGTAAAACTAAGCATCAGTCACGATGCAGCCCAACACGAATGCTGTTCTTGAACATAAGCTGAGTTACTTAATGTTCATAAACAGCTGGAAATCATCCTGACTAATGTCAAATGATTGGAAACTGTTGTGATAGGTGTGTTCAGAGCACTCCCGAGAGACGTGTGTCAGAGATACTGAAGGTACAAGTACTGTTCTTTCCTGTGGATTCTTCCACCTCTACAGGAAGAATAGGATCTATCGCCGCTTGTTCACCTGACTGTGAGTGGCACATCAGTGATAGGGCTCAGGGTGTTGCACCCATTCCAATAACCAGCAAGTCAATGTACTGTCTTCTACTGAAAGCAAAACTGAGTAATTGAGATTCACTTCACCTTTTGGGAAACCTGCTGTGTCTTCTGTCAAGGAGAGGCAAATGCAAAAGGGCAGGGTCTATTAATTGTGGGCACTTCAAATGTATGACAAAGAATGATACTGCTTAGGGAAATGGCAGCAAGGGATGGGAAGGGACACCAGGTGCACTGTGTGTCTGTGTGGCACCATTATTCAACATGTGGAAAAGGCTATTTTGGCACCCATTGAGGGAACAGGTTGCTCCCAACTACAGATTCTGGCTCAAATCATAGAGAAGGTTGAGAGGATCAGCCTTGGTTACAGTGTTCCAACTAAACTCACAGTTTTCAGCACTGGGTGCAGATCATATATCCTCCCTCCCCCCCTCCCCTCCTCCCCAAGTAAGTAATAGATATTATTGTCAGAGGTGTTGAGAAATGGCTGAAATTGCTAAAATTGATACTGTGGAATTCATATCGGATTCTATACTGAATTTGTGGCCAAGTTCACCCGTTTGAACCACAATATACTACAGATTCATGGAAAAAGAATGGTGCCCAGTACATCTAAATTTACAATACTCTGCAAACTACTGTGTGGTGTAGCTTACTTCTGGTACTGCTAACTGATCTCCCCTTCCCTGTTCCATTTGTGAATGGTGCACAGGAAGAATCATTGTTGGCAAACTTCTGTATTGGACGTAATTTCTCGAATTTTCTTGTTGTGGTCATTATGTGAGTGTCATTTTGGTAGACGTAATATTTTGTCCAAGTTTTAACAGAACATGCTTTCAAAATTTCAAAAATGTATATCTCTGTGATGCACAACACTTCTTTTGTAGGGTCTGCCATTAGTTTGTTGATCATCTGTGTAATGCTCTCATGCTAGCTAAATGATCCCTTGACAAAATGTGCTTCTCTTCCTTAGATCTTTTCGAAGTCTTCTATTAATCGTACCTAATAAGGATCCGAGACCGATGAATGTTACTCAATCAGTTGAACAAGTATTCTGTAATCCACTTCCTACATGGCCGAATTAAATTTTGGTAAGTTCTTCCTAAGGACCCCAGCGACGCATCTGCTTTCCCTACTATTTGTTTTATGTGCTTATTCCACTTAAGGTTGCTGTGGATAGTTACTCCTACATATTTTACAGTAGATGCTGTTTCCAGCAATGTGTCATTACTTGTAGTTATACAGCAGTGGATTTCTTGTTGTTTGTGTGCTCAGTATGTTACATTTATTTAAGCCAAGTCAATTGCCAATCCCTATGTCATTCATCAATCTCATGCAGATTACTCTGCAAATTGCTAGTGTCTTCTGGCAGTCATATTGTATTATACACAACCGCAGCATCTGCGAACAGCCTTATGTAGTTTCCAATATTTTATACTAGATCATTTATAAATATTGTAAACAGTAACGGTCCTATCAGACTACATAGGGGTACTCCTGAAATTACATTTACATCTGTCTATTTTGTTCTGTTAAGGGCGAACTGTCAGTTCTATTTTCAAGGAAGTCTTGAATCCAGGTGCAAATCCAGCCCAATACTCTGTACGCTTGTATTTTTTCACTAAACAACAGTGCAAGATCATGTCAAATCCCTTGATGTAGAAAAGGAACATGGCATCAACCTGGTTGCCAATGTGTACAGTGCTGTGGATCCCGCGCAGGAACAGAGCAAGCTGAGTTTCACAAGAACCCATGCTGATTTTTGTAGAGGACATTTTTGTCTTCAGAAACATCATACTATATGAGCATAAAACATGTTTCATAATCCTACAACAGATTGACATAAGTGATAGGGTGCCTATAACTATGTTCATCTGTCCTACAACCATTGTTCAAAATGGGAATGACCTGCACTTTTTCCTGTTTCTAGGTGTCCTTTGTTGCTCCAGCAACCTAAAATAAACTGTTGCTAGAAGGGGAGCATGTTTTTTTTTGTGTGTACCTTAAAATACATCATATGGTCCGGATGACTTCCCGTTACTAAGAGGTTGTAATTGATTTCATGTTCCATTATGACTTATCTCAGTATGTGCCGTTTTGGTGTTCATACAGTGATTGAAAGAAGGGACTGTATTACGATTTTCCACAGTGAAACAATTTTGGCAAACTGAACTATGTATTTCCGCCTTCTCTTTATCTTGAGTTTCGGTGCCAGTATCCTCACTGTTTGACTGAGTAGATGAGTTTGAATCACTTACTGATTACATGTAAGACCAAAACGTCTTCAGGAGTTTTACTCGGATTGGTTGGCAAAATTTTACTTTCAAAGTAATTGAAAGAAAGCACAGGTCACACCTGTCGACAAGAAGGGAAGCAGATGTGATCCAAAAAAGTACTGTCTAATATCCTTGATATCCATTTGTTGCAGAATATAGTCTGAACTCTAACATATTTTATTCCCTCAAACAGAATGACCTCCATGCAGACCTGCACGTTTTCCGAAAACATTGATCGTGCGAATCTGAGTCACATCTTCCTAACATGACATCGTAAAAGCAAGGGATCAAAGCAGTCATATTGATATAGTATTTCTTGATTTCAGAAAAGCATTTGACTTAGTACTACAACTTTGCTTATTTCGAAAGTATGATCAGGTGAGGTAACAACCAAAGTTTGTGACTATTGAAGATTACTTGGTACGTAAGATGCAGCATATTATCTTGGATGTAGAGACATTGACAGACGTAGAAGGATCTTTAAGTGTTTGGACTCTCGCTGTTCATGTTGTATATTGATGACCAGATTTTTTGTGGGTTATGCATTTAACTATAATGAAGTACTGTCTAAAAAGAAGCTGCAAAAATATCCAGTTGTATCTTGATAAGATTTCAGTATGGTGCCAAGATTGTCAATTTGCTTTAAATGTTCAAAAAATGTCAAAAAAATAGTAACCTGTGACTAAAATATCGACAAGTCATGATTGAAATTGATGAACTGATATGTTGGTGTAACAATTTGTATGGATATGAGATGGAATGATCACATAGGCTCAGTTGTAGGTAAAGCAGGTGACAGACTTACGTTCATTGGTAAAATACTACAAAATTGCAATCATTCTACAAAGGAGACTGCTAACAGAACACTTCTGCAACCCATCCTAGAATATTGCTTAAGTGTGTAGAACGCATACGAGATAGGACTAACAGAAGATATTGAACATATACAGGGAAGGTCAGCACAAACTGTCAGAGATATGTTTGATCCTTGGGAGAGTGTCATGGGCATGCCAAAAAACTTAAATGGTGGATATTTGAGGACAGACAAAATCTATCTCAGAAGGCTTACTTGCACTGTTTGAAGAACCAGCTTTAAATGATGAATCTAGGATTATACTACCACCACCTACATATCACTCCCATAATGATTGTGAGAACAGATTAGACTAATTATTGTGTGCACAGGGAAATTTAAGCAGTCACTCTCCCAGCTCTTCGCCGAGCGGTTCTAGGCACTTCACTACAGAACCGCACGACTGCTGAGGTCGCAGGTTCAAATTCTGCCGCGGGCATGGATGTGTGATGTCCTTAGGTTAGTTAGGTTTAACTAGTTCTCAGTTCTAGGGGACTTGTGACCTCCGATGTTGAGTCCCATAGTGCTCAGAGCCATTTTTCTCCCAGCTCCTCATATGTGAATGGAACTGGAAGAAACTCCAATAACTGGTGCAATGGGAAGCACTCGCTTCCATGCACTTCAGTGGTTTGCAGAGTGTGACTGTAAGATACAGATGTAGATTTGCTGGGTTAGAGGAGGAGTGTAAGTGGCTGGTGCACAAAAGGTTGTCGTATAGAAGATTTGCCATACTCTTAACAGAATGCTAGAAATAACTTGAGCAGAGTTAAGTTGTCTTTCACTGATTACAAAATATGTCGATCTTGTATGTTTACTTCTTGATCCAGAGTTGTTGTGAAGTTAGTATACTGGATGGTTGTGTTCATCTTTGTCTTAGTATTTACCAGTCTATTATAAATTCTAAAGAAGGGGTCTTAGAGTGTTTTACTTTTATTTTGGCAGACAGTCTGTCATTACAAATTTGAAAAATCATAGTTTCATTTACATAGTGACATTCCTTTCTTTACAGCTGGTTACACTCGCATTAAAATTACGTGAAGTCTGGCTTGTGGGCTTGGAAATTGTATCAGAAGAGCGACTTAGCAAGATGGGTGACTTGTACATAAAGTGTCACAGCCAATTGGGTGCAGTCTTACAGAATGCTGTAGATGCTAATCATGATCCACTTTGTAAGTACTTAGCATTAAAGTAAAAGTTTCAGAAACAAGCTATGTAGCTTGGTAAGGTGCAAGAGAAGTAGATGCTCATTTAAAAAAAGGAATGAATAAATTCAGAAAGGACTAGCTCCATCCTTAATGTAAGTTAACTGAATTTTATAACCTGCATACAAAAATAAATAGCAGGGGCTTCATTGTAATGGATGCAAAGAAGTAAATTTTATTCCTAAGTTAATTTGCTGCATTTAATATAATGCAGTGGCTCATTGTGCTAGAGTTAGAGAAATGTTTGAAATAAAATTCCTGCAAATAATGCAGATAGTGCCAGCCTTCCTTATAAGTGGCATATAACTTTCGAGAGATCAGGAATCTCACTCTTATAAATGTAGAGATTGAAACAGTGTGTTAAAATTATATTTTCTCTTTTACAGTGACTCATTTAAGTGATGCTATAAACTCCACTCCGCCACAGAAAAAAACAGTGGATTCAGGAGGAGAAGTAATTATGCCAGCCTGTGGCACATAATGACAATGACAGCTACTAGAGTTTCTTCAGCACGTGTCTAGTCATGAAATTCTCTCCCTAGCTTTCTAGCTGATTGGATTCGGAGTGGTTCTTGTCCACTGTTAATTTCCATCTTATTTACAGCAATGTATGGGGGATTAGGCTACATTTGTTCTTAAAAGTGTGCTAATGGTTGTTGAAATAAGTTTTTGAGGGTAATAAACAAAGTTGCTTTTGTTGTAGTGCCAAATCCTCATTATCTAAATCGACATAAGTTTAGTTGTTGGTTGCTCTAACAGTGAATCCTTACAAAACCCTTATGTAACAATTGTACTTTTAGGTATCTTTTGAATGCTGTCTGAAATGTGAGTTATCAAGCAGTTTTCAAATTTATGAAGATGTAAACAATCATTGGACAGACATGTTCTGAACACTACATGTACACATAGGTGTAAGAAACATTGTAAAACTGAATTTTTGTTCCTCTTATGTGTCAAAAATTACATACTGAGGTCAGTGATTACATTTTTTGTAAGAAAATATAAATTATATATTTCACTGATACTGTTTATAAAAGAATGTGTTAATCCTGGTCATCTTTACTGACTATATATTGGCCTTTAGCATTTGATGCTATGTATCCTTCTGCCACATCCTATGTTCCCTGATGTTTCTCCTCCAGTTTTTTCCCTGCCTTCCATATATGTAACTTTTACTTTTTATTTTGCGTGTTAAGTGTTTCTAGTAGCATGTAAAGAAGAAAGATGAAAATTTCACAGCTTGGCAATGAAAGTTTTCTTTCAGATCAGGGCACTTTCTAATATTTTTCTGGCATGTGAATTCTGAGCCTGATGTGTGAAAAATACCCTCTGTTGTTCCTATGATCTCTTTATTGGCATTAGAATTTTTCCCAATCAAAACTTTCATTAGATGTGCGCGTAGTTGTATGTGCCTAATCTATGAAGAAAGATGGATGTCTCAAAAATTGTACTTCTAATCCTTCAGTTTTCTCACCCCCAAACCATCTTAATGGGCAAGTGTGTTGTGCTAGTAAAAGATAATTTTTGCAGTTCATGCCTCATATAATCCATGTTTTCGTTTTAATTTTTTGAGAATCCCTGCAGCTATTGCATAAGACACGGATACTGAGGACCTGCAGGATATCACAAAGCTGTTAAAGTTGCTAAGGATACTCACAAGGGACAATCTGTAGACACATCTTCTGATATTGTCGTAGAATTTCTTCTTAACTTTATAGGTGTGATTGAGCACACAAAGATGATTTGCTATATGGCAAAGGGAATGGGGGGGGGGGGGGGGGGGGGGAATTAAGAACAACTGTAGAGTATATTTCTTATTGCCCTGCATCTTGAAATGGTTGAGAATTGTAAACGTCAAAACAACGTGGGCATCAGGTACTTATCAGTGAGATAAAACCTGTACCCTTAACATGTACAGACCATTGTTAGAAAGGGAATATATTCCTCCCGAAGAGGGAAATCTCAAATATGTAGTCTTAGAAGTGCAACATACACAACGAGAAGTGGCAAGCAGGAGGTACGTGAAACAATTTGGCGACTACAGTACAAAATGGCTCAACTGTGGGGTATAAATATTTGATGTTGTTGTTGTTGTTGTGGTCTTCAGTCCTGAGACTGGTTTGATGCAGCTCTCCATGCTACTCTATCCTGTGCAAGCTTTTTCATCTCCCAGTACCTACTGCAACCTACATCCTTCTGAATCTGCTTAGTGTATTCATCTCTTGGTCTCCCTCTACGATTTTTACCCTCCACGCTGCCCTCCAATACTAAATTGGTGATCCCTTGATGCCTCAGAACATGTCCTACCAACCGATCCCTTCTTCTTGTCAAGTTGTGCCACAAGCTTCTCTTCTCCCCAATCCTATTCAATACTTCCTCATTAGTTACGTGATCTACCCATCTAACCTTCAGCATTCTTCTGTAGCACCACATTTCGAAAGCTTCTATTCTCTTCTTGTCCAAACTATTTATCGTCCATGTTTCACTTCCATACATGGCTACACTCCATACGAATACTTTCAGAAATGACTTCCTGACACTTAAATCAATACTGGATGTTAACAAATTTCTCTTCTTCAGAAACGATTTCCTTGCCATTGCCAGCCTACATTTTATATCCTCTTTACTTCGACCATCATCAGTTATTTTGCTCCCCAAATAGCAAAACTCCTTTACTACTTTAAGTGCCTCATTTCGTAATCTAATTCCCTCAGCATCACCCGACTTAATTAGACTACATTCCATTATCCTTGTTTTGCTTTTGTTGATGTTCATCTTATATCCTCCTTTCAAGACACTGACCATTCCATTCAACTGCTCTTCCAAGTCCTTTGCTGTCTCTGACAGAATTACAATGTCATCGGCGAACCTCAAAGTTTTTATTTCTTCTCCATGAATTTTAATACCTACTCCTAATTTTTCTTTTGTTTCCTTTACTGCTTGCTCAATATACAGATTGAACAACATCGGGGAGAGGCTACAACCCTGTCTTACTCCCTTCCCAACCACTGCTTCCCTTTCATGTCCCTCGACTCTTATAACTGCCATCTGGTTTCTGTACAAATTGTAAATAGCCTTTCGCTCCCTGTATTTTACCCCTGCCACCTTTAGAATTTGAAAGAGAGTATTCCAGTCAACATTGTCAAAAGCTTTCTCTAAGTCTGCAAATGCTAGAAACGTAGGTTTGCCTTTCCTTAATCTTTCTTCTAAGATAAGTCGTAAGGTCAGTATTGCCTCACGTGTTCCAGTGTTTCTACGGAATCCAAACTGATCTTCCCTGAGGTTGGCTTCTACTGGTTTTTCCATTCGTCTGTAAAGAATTCGTATTAGTATTTTGCAGCTGTGACTTATTAAGCTGATAGTTCGGTAATTTTCACATCTGTCAACACCTGCTTTCTTTGGGATTGGAATTATTATATTCTTCTTGAAGTCTGAGGGGATTTCGCCTGTTTCATACATCTTGCTCACCAGATGGTAGAGTTTTGTCAGGACTGGCTCTCCCACGGCCGTCAGTAGTTCCAATGGAATATTGTCTACTCCGGGGGCCTTGTTTCGACTCAGGTCTTTCAGTGCTCTGTCAAACTCTTCACGCAGTATCATATCTCCCATTTCATCTTCATCTACATCCTCTTCCATTTCCATAATATTGTCCTCAAGCACATCGCCCTTGTATAGACCCTCTACATACTCCTTCCATCTTTCTGCTTTCCCTTCTTTGCTTAGAACTGGGTTTCCATCTGAGCTCTTGATATTCATACAAGTCGTTCTCTTATCTCCAAAGGTCTCTTTAATTTTCCTGTAGGCGGTATCTATCTTACCCCTAGTGAGATAGGCCTCTACATCCTTACATTTGTCCTCTAGCCATCCCTGCTTAGCCATTTTGCACTTCCTGTCTATCTCATTTTTGAGACGTTTGTATTCCTTTTTGCCTGTTTCACTTACTGCATTTTTATATTTTCTCCTTTCATCAATTAAATTCAGTATTTCTTCTGTTACCCAAGGATTTCTACTAGCCCTCGTCTTTTTACCTACTTGATCCTCTGCTGCCTTCACTACTTCATCCCTCAAAGCTACCCATTCTTCTTCTACTGTATTTATTTCCCCCATTCCTGTCAATTGCTCCCTTATGCTCTCCCTGAACCTCTGTACAACCTCTGGTTCTTTTAGTTTATCCAGGTCCCATCTCCTTAAATTCCCACCTTTTTGCAGTTTCTTCAGTTTTAATCTACAGGTCATAACCAATAGATTGTGGTCAGAGTCAACATCTGCCCCTGGAAATGTCTTAAAATTTAAAACCTGGTTCCTAAATCTCTGTCTTACCATTATATAATCTATCTGATACCTTTTAGTATCTCCAGGGTTCTTCCATGTATACAACCTTCTTTCATGATTCTTAAACCAAGTGTTAGTTATGATTATGTTGTGCTCTGTGCAAAATTCTACAAGGCGGCTTCCTCTTTCATTTCTGTCCCCCAATCCATATTCACCTACTATGTTTCCTTCTCTCCCTTTTCCTACACTCGAATTCCAGTCACCCATGACTATTAAATTTTCGTCTCCCTTCACAATCTGAATAATTTCTTATATTTCATCATACATTTCTTCAATTTCTTCGTCATCTGCAGAGCTAGTTGGCATATAAACTTGTACTACTGTAGTAGGTGTGGGCTTCGTATCTATCTTGGCCACAATAATGCGTTCACTATGCTGTTTGTAGTAGCTTACCCGCATTCCTATTTTCCTATTCATTATTAAACCTACTCCCGCATTACCCCTATTTGATTTTGTGTTTATAACCCTGTAGTCACCTGACCAGAAGTCTTGTTCCTCCTGCCACCGAACTTCACTAATCCCCACTATATCTAACTTCAACCTATCCATTTCCTTTTTTAAATTTTCTAACCTACCTGCCCGATTAAGGGATCTGACATTCCATGCTCCGATCCGTAGAACGCCAGTTTTCTTTCTCCTGATAACGACATCCTCTTGAGTATTCCCCGCCCGGAGATCCGAATGGGGGAATATTTTACCTCCGGAATATTTTACCCAAGAGGACGCCATCATTATGTAATCATACAGTAAAGCTGCATGCCCTCGGGGAAAAATTATGGCTGTAGTTTCCCCTTGCTTTCAGCCGTTCGCAGTACCAGCACAGCAAGGCCGTTTTGGTTATTGTTACAAGGCCAGATCAGTCAATCATCCAGACTGTTGCCCTTGCAACTACTGAAAAGGCTGCTGCCCCTCTTCAGGAACCACACGTTTGTCTGGCCTCTCAACAGATACCCCTCCGTTGTGGTTGCGCCTACGGTACGACTATCTGTATCGCTGAGGCACGCAAGCCTCCCCACCAACGGCAAGGTCCATGGTTCATGGGGGGGAAAAATATTTGATAATGTTGCAAAAATGATCTGCACCATGTTACTTTGGAGACTAATGGGGGGGGGGTGGGGGGTGTGACACATTATGGGGAACAATGGATTTTGTGAATAATGGTTACTAAGTAAAAACATTAAAATCTCACTGGTGTACAAAAAAGAATACAGGATAATACATAAACATCAAATACTGTCTACAAGTAGACTATTGTAATTATTCTTTTGGTATTCAGTGTGTAATTGTTGCATGTATTTGTCATATTCTTTATAAGATAATAGAGGTACATAAAAATAAATGGAATGGAAAGTGTGTAGACCTACAAGGGAGGTGATTCCAGTTCCCTCAGTCATGATTAAATCTGCAGGTCCAAACTAGGTCTACAAGTTATGGAAAATTTCCTGGGGATACAAAAGTAGTACTTCTTTCAGTATGATAATAAATAAAAAAAATTTAAAAGTAAAAGCTGTTAATGTGTTGACTGCAATTTTTCTATCACAATTAAAGTTTGATAGCTAGTTTTGGTTTCTATCTTCAGACTGTTCAAAATATGAACAGGTGGCGAATAAGCACTGGAAAGCAACTTTAGGTGTAATCATGCAACTTGCTACTACTACCAGTAATTTTATTGTTATTTAAACAAACATTTTTCTGAACACGTCTCATAACATCAGTTTGTGGGTAAAGGAGAGAAGTGGCATGTGGAGGAAAGTTGTATATCGTCTTTTGTCCCCGTTCTCACTTTGGAAGCAAAGACTACTAACTAACTGAGTTAATTACTGTTTTGGAAAGGATTGTAATGTGGTTCATATAAAGTGTAGTACCAAGTGATGGGGTAAGAAAAGAATTCAAAAAGTATCCACTAGATGGAACTTAATGTTTTCTATGATTGAAAATTTTTGCAGCTACATCTAGTGATTGGTAATGCCACTAACTATGATGCTAGTACACTGCACATTTTAACAGCTGCAGATCTGATGGGAGGTTGTGACATTTTGTAGTTCCTAGAAGTGGCTACTCCTGAAATTTGTTTGGAAAAAAATTATATAATTGCAATAATTAGTATGTTGAATATCAACATGTCTGACATGCAACCAGTACTGACTGTTGGGGGGAATCTGAAGAATAACATTGCAACAGAAACCAAAAAGAACTTACTACCTACGAAACATGTTAAAATATAAGCTGTATCAACATTGCTTGATCCTAGATTCAAGAATACACACTTTCAAGATGCTTTAGCATATTTGAAGGCAATCGAAACCATCAGGTATTTGCATGCAGCTGTTGGAAGGATTGTGTTAGTATGGGCAACATGCTGATACATTACAGAAAAAAAATTGGAAAACCAAATTTGATTTATGGGCTGAACATTGCACAATAGCACAAGAAATGAATAATTCACGAACTGGATCAGCAGCAGACTTACCATTAGTAGTATGGTATTCTGCCTTACGGCAGGTCTTGTCATGGGCTAAGCCTCTTCCACTTTTGTCTGTCAATAACCAGTCTTTTTCATTTCTGAATATTTGTGTCCTTTGATATTGTCCAGCATTTGTTATCTTCTTTTTCCTCTTCCCCTTTTTCCCTCCACCATTCCTTCTATTCCTTCCTTCAATAAACAGTCCCTCCTCAAACAATGTCCAATCCAGTTCTGTTTTCTCTTTCTGATGACTTTCAGCATGTTTTTCTTCCCCAACTCTTCTTAATACTTCTTCATTCCTTATTCGGTCTTCCCATTTCGCTTTTTTCATTCTTCTCTATATCCACATATCTAGTGCCTCCAGTCTTCTTTCATCTTCCTTCCTCAATGTCCAGGTCTCCACACCATATAGTGCAATGCTCCAGATGTAACGCTTGGCAAGTCTTTTCCTCTGAACTTTGTTTTGTGGTCCACCAAATAATTTCTGTTTCCTCTTGAATCCTTCCCTTGCCATTGAAATTCTTTTCCTAATTTCTGTTGATCAATTCATACATACGTACCATTACAGTTCAGTTATTATATCAAGATTGCTTTCCAGATCCTAAACAAGATCCATTAGAAGTAGGGAACATGCATGTGGCTTGGGGCAAAATATAGGTTTTATTTAATGAGAATTAGAACATGGAGGGGCAGATTGTAATTTAAATTTGGTCTAAAATCAACTTCTCAGCTTAGTAGTTTGGATGTTTAATCATCGCAGAATAGGGTACCGAAGAACCAATAGAAGGCATTACTAATATTTTTTAACTGAGTGATAGATGTATTTTCAAAATTTATGTCAGTGACAGAATTAAGTGCTGCAGTGTTATCTTTATAAATACAAACTAACAGGGAATTTAATTGGCTGGGATATATGGATTTACTGATTGTGCTTTGTGTATTAAAAACTTCATCATTTTGCTTCTTTCTTTGAGAGAACAATGAGTTTATTAAGTTTGCTTTGTGATTCAGGTGCCTACTCATTAAATTTTTATTTTGTTTTGTTTACAAATAAAAAATAAGAAACAGTCATGTTTTTATGAATTCACCAGAATGGCTAAAAGACTGAGGACTATTTGGTCTCAAGAATCCAATGAGGGTTGTGAAATGAGACTCACTGAGGCCCAAGAGCATCAGGCTTTAACTTGCACTTCGGCAAGTCCTTTCAAAAGTGAACTGCGATGTAACTTTGATCGGGAATGTTATGCATTATCTTGCTCCCAAGAACCCTTCGCTCATAGAGGCTTAAAGTTACTTCTCTCAAACATAACATAAGTGGAAATTTTGATGGAAAGTGGCACAGACTAGTGAGTTTTATACCCTGAATCCCACTTATACCTAACAGTTTACCACTTCACTTTAAATGTGTAAAAGTTCCAGTCAGCTTATGTTGTGCAATAACAATACACAAAGCACAGGTTCAGATGGTGCACTTTACAAGTGTAGATATTAGTTTCAGTTGTTTGTTGCACAGCCAAATCTATGTGGCTATCTCCCATGTTAGTGAAGCAAATGAACTTTGTTTATGTCCCCCAATCTCACTATGTTAAACATTGTATACAAAGAAGTTTAGTAAGTCAAAAATAAATTCCATGTATGAAGTCTCAGGCACAGCTATAAATAAATAACCAAGCAACTCCAGGTTTCTCAGGTTGTTGCTTAATACATACGTAGGTACAGGGTTATTACAAATTATTGAAGCGATTTCACAGCTCTACAATAACTTTATTATTTGAGATATTTTCACAATGCTTTGCACACACATACAAAAACTCAAAAAGTTTTTTTAGGCATTCACAAATGTTCGATATGTGCCCCTTTAGTGATTCGGCAGACATCAAGCCGATAATCAAGTTCCTCCCATGCTCGGCGCAGCGTGTCCCCATCAATGAGTTCGAAAGCATCGTTGATGCGAGCTCGCAGTTCTGGCATGTTTCTTGGTAGAGGAGGTTTAAACACTGAATCTTTCACATAACCCCCACAGAAAGAAATCACATGGGGTTAAGTCGGGAGAGCGTGGAGGCCATGACATGAATTGCTGATCATGATCTCCACCACGACCGATCCATCGGTTTTCCAATCTCCTGTTTAAGAAATGCCGAACATCATGATGGACGTGCAGTGGAGCACCACCCTGTTGAAAGATGAAGTCGGCGCTGTCGGTCTCCAGTTGTGGCATGAGCCAATTTTCCAGCATGTCCAGATACACGTGTCCTGTAACGTTTTTTTTGCAGAAGAAAAAGGGGCCGTAAACTTTAAACCGTGAGATTGCACAAAACACATTATCTTTTGGTGAATTGCGAATTTGCTGCACCAATGCGTGAGGATTCTCTACCGCCCAGATTCGCACATTTTGTCTGTTCACTTCACCTTTAAGAAAAAATGTTGCTTCATCACTGAAAACAAGTTTCGCACTGAACGCATTCCTCCTCCATGAGCTGTTGCAACCGCGCCGAAAATTCAAAGCGTTGGACTTTGTCATCGGGTGTCAGGGCTTGTAGCAGTTGTAAACGGTAAGGCTTCTGCTTTAGCCTTTTCCGTAAGATTTTCCAAACCATCGGCTGTGGTACGTTTAGCTCCCTGCTTGCTTCATTCGTCGACTTCCGCGGGCTACGCGTGAAACTTGCCCCCACGCGTTCAACCGTTTCTTCGCTCACTGCAGGCCGACCCGTTGATTTCCCCTTACAGAGGCATCCAGAAGCTTTAAACTGCACTGCAGGCCGACCCGTTGATTTCCCCTTACAGAGGCATCCAGAAGCTTTAAACTGCGCATACGATCGCCGAATGGAGTTAGCAGTTGGTGATCTTTGTTGAACTTCGTCCTGAAGTGTCGTTGCACTGTTATGACTGACTGATGTGAGTGCATTTCAAGCCCGACATATGCTTTCTCGGCTCCTGTTGCCATTTTGTCTCACTGCGCTCTCGAGCGCTCTGGTGGCAGAAACCTGAAGTGCGGCTTCAGCCGAACAAAACTTTATGAGTTTTTCTACATATCTGTAGTGTGTCGTGACCATATGTCAATGAATGGAGCTACAGTGAATTTATGAAATCGCTTCAATCATTTGTAATAGCCCTGTATATTTGTATGTTCCTTTTTACACCATTCTGTGAATTCATTATTTAAAATGTTAAAAACATATATGTTTTGTGGTCAGTTATTATCAGCCATTGATGATTAACTGAAAATAAATATTGATTAACCCCACATCATCATCATCATCTTGTGCAGTTTCCAGCCTCTGGCCATATCTGTATGGAACATAGGCCTCTCCATCATCTTCTGTCTTGCCACCATCTCTCTGTCTTCACCTTGGTCCAGTCTTCTCCTTCTTCTTCTGGACACATTCCTCTACTCCTTTCAGCCATCTGTCTCTCGGTCTCCTTCCAGTTTCAGCTCATGTATCCTCCTGGGTATCCTCTTCTCCTCCATTCTGTTAACGAGTCCATACCATCTCAACCTGTCTGTCTTTGTCACTCCAGTATTGTTTCTCAAGAATTTCATCTCACTAGCTTGTTCTTTGCTTTTCTCTCTTTCTTGCATAACCCAGGAATTCTGATGCATATGTCAGAATCGGGACATAGTATGACCGGTGTATAACATTTTTACTGATTTGGAGTGTATCCTTGCTCCATATCAGGCTTCTGACACTCTTCCGAAATGCTTCTGCTTTTCGCTCCCAGTTGTTTATTTCTGTCGTTTTTTCCATTTTCCTGTATCAGGCTTCCTAGGTACTTGAAACTCTCCTCTCTCCTCAATCGTTCCCCACCAACTGTTATTCCAGTTGTTCCTCTCTCCTTCTTTCTTGTTGTGATAATCATCTCATGCTTACTTATACTAAATTTCATCCCATGTTCTTGGACTGTTCGTTCCCATACGTCCAACTGCTCTTGTACCACCTCCTCCTTACTCCCCCAAATCATCAGATCATCTGCAAACACCATAGCTTTCATCTTCCTTTTGCCAATTATTTGTGCTACTATACTCATTGTATCATCCAGCACTACAATGAAGAGTAACGGTGAAAGTGCACTTCACTGCCTCAAGCCATTCTTCTGTTCAATCCAAGCTGATCTCTCTCCTCCCACTTCCACACAGCTCACACTTCCATGGTACATTTCCCCTATCCTCCAAATAATCTGTTTTGCTACACCTCTGTTCTCGAGGGCTTTCCAAACTTTGCTTCTACTTACACTGTCATATGCTTTTTCACTGTCCAGAAAGGTCATTAGTAGATCTATTCCATATTCATAGTGCTGTTCCTGCAGTTGTCTTACAGCAAAAAATAGATCCACTGTGGACCTTCCTGTTCTGAAGCCATATTACCCTTCTCTGATTCTTCCTTCTAATTTTGCCCGAATTCGTGCTTCCAAAATTTTCTCAGAAATCATTGCACAATGACTCATCAGTGTTATCCCCCGATAGTTCTTGCACACTTTTCTATTTCCCTTCTTAAAGATCAGGACAATTATTCCCTTCTTCCAGTCTTCTGGGATCATCTTCTGTCTCCACACAACTTCCATTACTTGATATAATCATTGTATCCCCACCTCTCCTGCTGCTCTCACTATCTCTACACTTAGCTTGTCCAGACCTGGTGACTTCCCTCCCTTCATCTTGCCAAATGCCTCTTCCACTTCTCCCCATGTATGGTCTTTTTCTATTTCCTGTTCCTCCTCTTTTTTTCTCCGTGCCTTGTTCCTCCTCATCCAGGTCTCCATTCGGGCTCAGGAGTTCTTCAAAATACTCCTTCCACATATTTTTGAGTTCCTCCTTATTCTCTACAACTTGTCCATTTTTTTTTTTTCACCATTTGAGCATAATCTGTCGTACCGCTCTTCCTCTCACTTTTAATCATCCCACGTAACACCTTTTTGAATCTTCACTATCGTCCTCCATCATTTTGGTCCACTGTTCCATCCACTTTCTTCTTTCCTTCGCCACCATTCTTTTTGCTTCTTTCTTTCTTGCCCGATACTCTTCTCTTGTCTCTACTGTTCTCTTCTGAAACCTTACCCTAAAGGCTCTATTCTTCATCTGTACTATATCCTTTGTTTTATCATTCCACCAGGGCATTTCTTTCCATATCTTTTTCTTGCTTGTCCTCCCACATATTGCTTCCGCTGCACTTACTAATGATCCCTTGAATCCACCCCATTCCTCTTCTACCATTTTGGTTCATCCTTTGGGGTGCTTTCCTTTACTACTTGTAGTTTTCTTTCTCCCTCCTTCAACTTCCATACCCTTATGTCTTTCCTGGTTTTCTGTCCCTTTGTTATCCTTAGTCCCTCTCGGGTTCATTACCAGCAAACAGTGGTCATTATCCAAGGCCTCTGATGGTATTACCTTAATGTCAATGATGTTCTTATTCATCTCACTATCTTACAGGAAGTAGTCAACTATCGACTTTCTCTTTAAGTCTTGACTGTATTATGTAATCTTGTGGCTCTCCCTTTTTATGAACCAAGAGTTCCCAGCCAGCAAGCCATTCCTTTGACAGAGTTCCAATAGTCTTTCACCTTCCTCATTTTGGCAGCCCCAACCCTTTAGTCCAAGCACACTTTTGCAGCCTTGTCTTTCTCTTTCAATGTGTGTGCTAAATCCCCCATTACTATCATATTCTTCCTTCCCATCTGCTTCTGCATTTCCTCTTCAAACTTGTGCTTCTCCGACTGATGACTTCAGAAGTTAAGTCGCATAGTGCTCAGAGCCATTTGTGCTTCTCCTCAGAAGTGCAACCCATCTGCGTCGCATACACTTGTATTTATCTATGGTCGTCCCCTTGAGTGATATTTTGGTCATCATCATCCTATCACTTATTCTCTTCACTTCCTCTTTTAATCCACCTCTTACTACTATTTCGACTCCATTTCTCCTTCCCTCCTCATTTCCACTCCAGTAGTCGGTAGCCTTTCCTCAATTCTCTCCTTCCCTCTCCTTTTCATCTCATTTCAGCTAACCCCAATAGGTCTAACTTCCTTCTTTCCATCATGCTACCATCTCCTATACCTTTCCAGTCAATGTTTGTATATTTAATGTTCCGAATCTTAAGTCCTTGTTATAGCCATTTCGTCGTCGATTAAATCCGACCTTTCCGATGCCCGTTCTATTTTTGAAAGCAGAAATCATAATTCACTACTAGCTTACTGGGCCTATCATAGCGTCACCAGAGCCCCACTAGCCATCACTTTTCACAGTTCCTGTAGGACCTTCACAGCTACCATAACAGTCCCGGCGCTCACACAGTCCCCACTGTACCTTGCTCCTACAGGCAATCCCCTACTTCATGCCATTGCCCATCTCTCTTGACTTGGACGAGGGATTGGACTAGTGGGAGACTTGTGCCACATCAAACATCCTTAATGTATAAGCAAACAGTGCCCAGATATCTGTCTTGCTCATACTCTTTGGTGTTCTTTTATTTTCGAACAGTGTATCTTATCTTCCATTTACCTTGTAATAAATTGATTTCAAATTACCCATATATATATATATTGATGTTCTGAGAAGAAGAGTATTTCTTTCATACTTACAGAATTTCGTGTGAGAAATCCTATACCCATCCTTCACATTTGCACTCGAAAAATATTCACTATCATCCATTTCATGAGTTAAAAACTGAAGTATGTCACGTGTAAGTAGCAGCCTAAAGAAATCCAGGGTGTATTGCTTGTAGAATGAATGTCAAAATATTCCTGTTTGTTAAACAGATGTACTGTATGTCATGTGGTTCATTATGCCAAGATCAGCTTATTTACTTTTGCTTTTGTGTGTTCTTGATCATCATCAGTCATTACCATCACTGTATGTTGTACAAACACACAGGCGCAATTGCTGAACTAGACTGAATAATAGAAGTACACATTTATAAGGATCTGCTGCACTGGTTTGTTGGTCATGGAAATGTTTATAAATGTTAGCTGCACAAGACTAGTAGTTAACATTAATGCTTATAAGTGTCATCCACAGTGAAATTGTTAAGTTGTTGGTTATTTCACATCATATGAAAAACAAATTTCATTGCGAGACAGAAAATTTATAGCTTGGCCGCCTGGAAACTAAAAGAAAGTTCACAGTGGTCATAAAAACTTTTGACTTAATTGGAGTGGTATTCAAATCCTGAGGACTGTTCTATAAACAGTATTAAGATCTATGTTGGAAATTACTAGAGAAAGGAAAAAAAAGTATAGCAAATCATTGGGTCAGTGAATCTTCTGGAATAGAGTGGAAGACATATAACAAGGGTTGCTCTGAAAGTAATGCACAGCATTTTTTTTCTCAGCCGAAAACAATGTTACAAGTGGAAAACATTACGTATGTATTATATGAAGTCTCCTTAGTGAGTTCGCAAAGTTTCTATCACTTCCGACAGTTTCAAAATGGCATCTGTAAGTGACAAACGTTACAAGCAATGTGCTGTCATTGAATTTATCGCTGCAGGAAAAGAAACTGTGAGGAATATTCATGAAAGCTTGTGCAAAGTCTACAGACCATCTGCTGTCAACAGAAGTAAGTAGGTCACTGGGCACAGAGGGTGAGGTCATCAGAAGGTGGTTCAGCGGAGCTCTAGGATTTGTAGTGGTTGGGGAGACTAACCACATCTGTCATACCTGCCATGTTGCAGCGAGCTGCTGATGTCATTCACAAGGACAGATTAAAGGATGCCATTCGTGGAAGACATTTTGAGGATGATTAGGAGATGATATAGGTAGTGAAGCACTGGCTGCACCACCAGGACAAGAATTGGTACCAACAGGGCATATACGCCCTTGTTTCGTGCTAGAGGGAGACCATAGAACAGGATGGAGATTACGTGGAAAAATAAGGTGTGTAGGTAAAACACTGTTCTTTCGTGTGTGTAATTCTCATTATGTTCAATAAAGAATTGTTGAAGAAAAAACAAAACTGTGGTGCATTACTTTCTGGGCAACCCTCGTATGCAGTGAAAATTAAGTGGAGGTGGGTGGGATATTATTTCAGGCAAATGACTGGTAGACAGACCAAGGATGTTTATCTTAGATAGGTTGTTTGTTATAGGTTATACTTCACAAAGTAAGCTGGAAATTACCATACCATAGAATTATTAACATTTTAGCACACATACCTGTTAATTGTAATCGTATGAGGTCTTCAAAGACTTAATCGTTTGAATTTGTGTGTATAATGTAATTGAAGAGAAAAAAATCTACTTACCAAGTTGTGGCAGGAGAACACAGATATGAAAGGTATTGCATATGCAAGCTTTAGGAGCCAGTGGCTCCTTGCAGAGAGGACTGAAAGAGAAGGAAGAGTGGTGAAGAAAAAGGACTGGTGAAGTTAGCAAAACAAGTAGAGTTTGGAAAAATTAACCACATCCCCGGGTCAGGGACGACTTACTAGACAGGATAAGCAAAACTCAGTCTTTTCTTCTCATCCTGTCTGGTGAGTCTCCCATGACCCATTGTTGTGGGTGATTTTTTGAACTCTAACCCTTTTTCTAACCTCACCAGTCCTTTTCTTTCATCACTCTTCCTTCTCCATCAACTCTTTGCCGGAAGAAAGAACCATTGGCTTCCAAAGCTTGCATACATAATACCTTTTATATGTGTGTTCTCTTGCTGATGCTTGGTGAGTAGATTTTTTATCTATTCAATTACATTATATTTTCAAAAACTAATTATTTTCATTGAATGTCTATGTATGTATGCCAAATTAACTATGATGCATTTATCTGTTGAATAGTGTTAATCTCAAATTTTTGTATCCAAAATTATTAGTAACTGTGTGGCATGATGGTACAAAAATAAAGATGGTATGTTCTCACCTCTCGAAATGCATTAAAGCTTTCTGAATTTGAACATTAAACAGTGGAGAATCCAGAATGGAATGTAACAATATTGTGAAAAGTAAAGATGCTACTCACCATATTGTGGAGATGCTGAGTCATAAATGGGCACAACAAAAAGACTGTCACAAATATAGCTTTCAGCCAGTAAAGCCTTTGTCTAATTTTGACGAAGGCCTTACTGGCCGAAAGCTATATTTGTGACAGTTTTTTTGTTGTGCCTATGTGTGCCTCAGCATCTCCGCTATATGGTGAGTAGCAGCGTTACTTTTCACAATATTGTTGAATCTGAACATTCTCAATTCAAAAGTGATAATTATTGGTGGCAGTAAAATTATTAATGTAATGTATCTATTTAATGGCTGATTCGCAAAATATGTTAAATGTGGAATGGGAGATAGCTGACAAAATGGAGTTACTGTTTTTGGGAAGGAAAACTGCAGACAGTTGGTTGTAGGTGAATGCAGAATATCCTTCTGTAGGAGCATTGTAAACGATCATGATGGGGCAACCAACAGAGAGACAAGTGAAATTAGATTTGCGGAGCTTGAGCTGGCCAAAGGTGGCTGTCAAAAGTTGCTGGTAGGAGGAAAATGAATGTAGGTGATAGGTTTTTGATGTGGACCTAATGTTTTGAGGAGTTGCTGGAGAGCACGATGGACTTTTAGAATGGGATCATAGTGGTAAAAGTTTGGAAGCAGTAGAGTCAAAACTTATCTGGAGACACAGATTAGCATCAATTAATGGCCAATTCGGTAGAGTCCTCATCTGCTGGCAGGATCAAGATTGGTGTTAAGGACAGGAATAGCTGTTTGTTCTGTAGCTGTGATGGATTCACAGGGTATGAAGGTAAAAGCAGGTTGAGTAATTCCTGGAGGGGTATCAAGGATGCAATTTCAGCATTTTGTTGATGTAGGACCAGCAACCCTTTTATTTATGAACAGTGTATTACAAATCCGTCACTGTTGCAGTAGGCTACTGACCATAAAGATGACTCACTGAGTTGCAGAAAGGCACAATGAAAAGACAGTTATACATTTATCTTTGGACTAAAACCTTCTTCAGAAAAGGAACATACCTGCATTGATTCACACAAACAAGCACGCCTTACACACATGATTGACATTTCCGGTAGATCAGGAGAAGGCAATATTTAGTGGTCACAATAAGTGAGAGGTATTTCGTAGCAGATACACACACTAAATGTCATTGTCTTCTCATTTTTAATGACATTCAGATTTGTAAGTGGTGAAAGTGAGAGGAGGAGGCTTTGTTATAGATAGTTTCAGCTTGTCATTGTAAATATTCAAACAAATGAACTGCTCATAAATAATGTTGAAAGTGATCTTCAGAATAATGTCCACATTTGTGACTACCAGAAAAACCTTTGCAGTTATTTGGCATCACCTTACAATCTGTGTGTGATTAGTAAGTATATGCTTGTAAAAAAGATAAACATACATTAAAATTACTTTGTTGTTGGGTTCAGGGAATCCATTTTAATATTTTTGACAATTTAATTAATATTAATCTTTATGTGGTAAAATGCTATAATACTTTTTCTCTTGCTTTAAGCGATCATAGCCAAAGTTAGTTTATGTAGCTCGACAGTGCAGGCTGTATGAGAGCCAAATGCATAATTCCTCTACTTGAAGCCTGTATCAGTAATGCCTTGGAATATATCAATCAACAATAGAACAGAGATTGGCAACAAATGTGCTTGATCTTGACAGTGCTTTGTTTTTCCGACAGCAAACCATAATTCTATTATTTGGGACAATTTACACAAGAAGTACCCAAATCATGCCTGGTATCCTTCTGATTAGTCTGCTGGTATACAGAGTCTTTCAGGAGAAACAACAAGTGTCTGATGAGTCCATAGCAGGGCTTATTCTAATCAAAAAAATTGTTATACCTAGTTTTCTCATGACCGTGGATGTGAAAAATTTGCTTATCACTGTCTTTCTGTCAATTTATGTGTTTCTCAGTGGGAAGGCATTCATATAAAATTTGGAAGAAGAGTGAAAGAATGAAAACTAGAATGTTTCAATCTTTACGTGTTTCTATGCACCAACCACCCAGTTGAGTGCTTGCCTGTCCTCATTTTTCGTATGTTGTATCCAGTTCTAAATAGGTGTAAGATTACAGCTGTTTGAAGTCAGTGTATACAGTTTTTACAAAAATGCTGCACTAAAAGACTAAAATTTTGGCAGTGGATAATTTATAATTATTGTTCATTCCATTTTCTGATAAAGCTAGTTTCACCGTATGTATGAATGTATCATCCAGTATAATTATGCATACATCCAGTGAGGTTGTTAGGTGCAATGTGGAAGGATACATTTATCTGTGCCAGGTCACGTGGCAAAACTCTAGTGGCAGATTTAAAGGCTGCTGCAGACTGCCATGGCTTTGCTTGTCACAACCAGGCAATGTTTACAGAAAGATCTCTGTTGCACTTACTGACAATGACTCTGTACTATGTGGTTTTTTCCTGGACTTTGATTTTGACTTTGGTATTACCTCCAGGAGACTTTTGCCTAGTGCATGGACTTACTTGTCTGTCTAATGCTGGCCTGTCTTCAGTTACTGTTCAACTGTTTTCAGTGAGCAAACTGTGGGCATATGGGTGAACTGAGAGCTTGGTTCATATCCAAGTGCTAGTCAGTTGTGCTTACACGAAGTGGTCTGTAGTCCTGGCCTGTAAGTTATTCAATAACATTTCAGAGTACTGTATTGACAATGAGATATTCACCTCCAGAGATCTTTTGTTTTGTGTATTTCCAGAAGAGTTAAGAACTATTACTTTCTGTGATTTAATTGTAATTAAGTTGGGCTTAAGAAGAAGAAGAAGCAGATTTGAAGCAGTGGAGAGGATGGAACTGCAACTGGAGCCCACTCTGTGCATGAAAGGACTTGTCAGTCCATTTTGCTGAGTGTTTGAACTGCAATGGACAAGTAGTTTATCAAGCTCTAGAAACAACAGCTAGAGCAGCAGCATGAGCTCGTACAGAAGCAGACAGATCCGACATGTCTACGATTTCTTCCAGCAATTCTAGCTTTCCAGTCACTCAGAGAAGCTCGAGAGGATTGTGACGTATATATGGGAATTAGAACTTCATCTGCAGGCAAGTGACATTAGGTGACCTTTTCCTGCATCACTTTGAAATCTTATGAAGATCTGACTAAATATTTATGCAGCTTCTTTCAGATACTACTTAATTATAGATAACTGAATCATCTGCAAAAAGCATGATTTTATTAAATTTCACTTGATGCCCCATATGATCGTACTTTTGGCAAGAAGAGTAGGTGTAGTACTGAGGCAAATGCTTTTCGGAAATCAGGAAGTACAGCATGTAACTGATTGCCTTGATCGAAAGCTGTCAGTATGTCATATGGGAAAAGTGTGAGTTGGGTTACACATGATAGACGTCTCCAAAAGCCATTTCTATGATTTAATTGTAAATGAGTTGCACTAAGTAAAATCTGTATTGTTGAAAAAACAGACTTACTTCACCTATAAATTAAGTAAGCCATTTGTACAACTGAAATCATTTTTGCTTTCTACTAAATGTCGTACAACACAGATCTAAGAAATTCCTTATGTAAAAATTTGGCAAGTTGTCTTTTATTGTTATAAAGTGTTTGTGCACTCTCATTATGGTTTGACCAGTCAGCCCAATCTAAAATTGAAGTATCGGTAGCTCAAAATTGTGAAATTTGCCAGCACACCAACTGAGATTCCTGCATTTGTCGTCTGAGTTATCTGAATACATATTAAGATATATTTATGTATATATGTAAGATTTGTCGTCATCATACAATGAAAATAAAGAGCTTAAATATACAGACACACAGAATATAAAAGAATGTTCTTACGAGGACAAGACTTAAGCTTCAATGTGTGATTGCTTCTTGTCTTTTCCTGCAATCTTTAAAGGCTGATGTTCTTCCTGGGTCACATACTTTCTCCAAGGGGCACTGATTCACTGTAGTTGGTAGGAAATGTGCTTTGGTTGTTTAATTGGAAGAGCAGCACTAGTCATGGTGGGTAGTGATATTGCTGAAATTGTTGGAGTGGCACAGTTTCCTTCTGTCCTGAATGGTCATTTCATTAAATACATCAATAACTTGTAAGGAAGTTCATTCTTCAGTCTAACATTCTTAATTCTAATTCTGGAGCAATGGTCATGACAGTCATGTTTACTGGTTATCAACCTCCCTAGATTTTACTACATTTTTGTATTAGAGTTAAAAAACTACAAGGACAAATTATAGTAGTTGTTGGGTCCTTAGATGTTAAAGCTGAAGACAGCTGAAAAAAGTACTGGAGAAATAACAGAATTAACAAAATACATTATAATAATAATGGAAATTCCTGGCAGTAACAACATGTGATATAAGGGAAAGGCACCCACTCACCTATAGTTCATCAATGCGCGGATCACAACAACACGTAACAGAAAACTGCATGCACACTAGCCTTCTAGTACAAGCTCTTTTTTCAGCAATAGTGCACACAACTGCACAGACAGCCAAACACATATCACTACGGTCACAACAAGACTAATTATTGATATTAGGTTACTGGAAACAGTTGCCTGAACTGATGGAGGTACGGGAGCAGGGAAGGACACAAGGAGGGGATAGCAGGAAAGAGGCAGAACTTTGGAGAGATTTCTTCACAGTTGCATAACAATACAAGAAAAGTACAGAGTGTACAACAAAAGGAGACGGGGGGCGGGGGGGGGGGGGGGGGGGGGGGAGAATGAGAGAAAGATGGAGAAAAGGAGGGGAGAGGGGTTGAAAAGGGGGGGGGGATAGGGAGGAGGAGGCAAGGTGAAGCACGTTAGACTGTTTTAGGCCAGGGTGATTGCAAGAGCTCAGGATGTGCTGAAGAGTTAATGCCCATCTGCGTAATTCATAGAAACTTGTACTGGAAGGGAGTATCCAGATGGCTCGCATAGTGAAGCAGCTGTTGAAAACATTTGTATTGTGGTGTGCAGCATGTTCAGCAACTGGACAGTCAGGTATGCGGTTTGCCACAGTTTGGTGGTGGCCACTCCTGTCCGTAGACCACTGGTTACATGCCACGCCCACATAGAAAGCTGTACAGTAATTGTAGTGTAGGTGATATGTAACATGGCTGCTTTCACATATGGCCCTACCATTTACTGGGTAGGAATTGCCTGTGACTGGACTGTGGTAGGAGATGGTGGGTGGGGGAATGAGACATGTCTTGCACAAGGGCAACCACAAGGGAATGGCCCATGGGGTGCAGGATTGGGAGTAGGATCAGAATAGCAATATTTTGTGGGTTGGGTGGACAGCGGAACACTACTTTGGGGTATTTGGGTAAAATATCCCTCATATCAGGGGATGATGTGAGTTAGTTGAAGCCCTGACGGAGGATATGGTTGAACTTTTCAGGGTGAGGGTGATACTAGGTGACCAGAAGAGTGCTGGTCAGTGGCTGGTTTACTGGTGTCAGAGGAGCAGATGGCAAAGGAGCATTTATTAACAGTATCCTGTCCAGCTCATCCATAAACAAATCTCCAATATAACTCAGAACATTAAACTAAAATTCACATTAAGAAAGACCTAAACAATGCTAGATCCGTGACAGAAAAAATGTTTTCAGCAAGTATGCCTCACATTTTTGAATGAATATGCGTCTTTAACATAGTATAGGGACTGTCACATGCATGGTTTTAAGTGCCCAACTGAGTGGGTTGGATCAATACAAGAGCCTGAATGCATGCAGAACCATGGTGCTTAGGTACATAGAGAGAAGTTTTGGAACATGTTCTTGTCCACACACAACTCAGTGTTGGGGTGTGCCACATTCAAAACTGCATGTAAATATTGGAACTCGTGGGTGAGTGCATTGTGTGGAGGTTCATCACTACTGAAATTTTGCATGGTATATGCACAGAGACTAGAGCAGTTACAGTCCTGTTGTGTGTGAAAACAAATCAGACACACATTATTATCATTTCTAGAGCAATTGGTATTGCAGCCATCAACATGAACACAAATCAGAGCAAATGTGGTACTTAAGCTAAGGAGCACATGTACCATCACAATCATACTCCTTTGATTAAAGAGCTGCAAGACACTTATTCAGATGACTATTGAACATTTGATGTGCTATTGGATACTATCAAGGACTGCTGCCATCAACTGTAACGTCGTTGACCTCCTCATAGATGTCTTGGTCAATGTTGTTTTCATCTGTGCTAGGAAACTGACAGTTTAAAGCTCTTTATCCATGGTAAAAAAATTCATAGTACTACAATGTTGTTATATAAATGTCATCAAGAGACCTGCCACTGCACCAACTGTCAAAAAATTCTTCTTTTCTTTTGTAAATGAGCTCCTAAGATTTGTATTTTTATTTCAACAAAGTCATGGTTCACTTCCTGGTAAACTGGTCAGTAGAATGCTACTAACTTACAAGCCTCCACCACAGGATAATCTTTGAGCTAGTTCATTTTGAGCTTCTGTGGTGTACTCATATTCTCTGATGATCTCCATGCACTCTTATTTGATGTGAGGCATCTGCAGGTGTCAATTCTACATTTGTGACCCCACATCAGATGATGTTATCAGCTACGCATTATTCCACCAAATTCATTTGCATCACCAAGCAGACTGCACTCAATTGGGCCACGCACTAACACTCTCCCGGGATTTCCTCCACATTGTGGCCATTACACAAGTGCTCATCCACAGTTACTCTGAGCACACCAACCTTATTGGGTATGTTATTTTGTCACCCCCAGCTACCAATGAATATGATGTGGTGAAGACAGAGCTCATTCAGCATCTTGTCTGAACACCAGAACAACAGTTGTGTTAGGTTATTTCTGATGATGTTTATACACCAAGACACCTTTGCAACTCTGGAGACATCTCTGAATGTTGAATGATGCAACACTCACGCCAGATCACACCCTGTGGACACTGTTGATCATGAAATTACCTCCCTGGTTACAGCTAGCAATGATCTCACATGAGAATGAACCATTGCAGAAGACATTAATTGTGGGAGACTGACTCCTAGCCCTTTTACAACAGTGACAAGTGTTAACAATTCCCATCGAAGATGATGTCACCTGCAACTGCCCTCGTAGTGACCTGCAGCCAGCCAAAACAAACACGTGGCCAGCTAACAACGACATACTGCTTGCCGACACAAAGCTATGACCACCCCTCTATTGGTTTCAAAGCCATTTTGACAACAGAGCACACAACTGTATGGTGCCCCCACACAGTATAAATGATCCAAATTGTTCCACCTATTAAAGTTGCTTACTACCTCAAAATGTGAGCCAATGTCATTGCACTCCATCCTCTTGCAGTAGACTCTACATCCTGGATTGCACTTGCAACCAATATTTTCTCATCGACTCTGAGTCTAGGTGAACATCATCCCGTGTGAATTACCACTTACAGGAAAAACATTACCTGCATTTCAACTCCCTGTGGCGAACATTTCACACATTGTTGCAGTGTATGGAACCACATCTCAAACCTTGGATTTTGGCTTAGTAGACATGTTCTCATGACAGTAACAACCCAGTATTGGTGGTGGTCTTTCCAAGACATTTTCATCTCTACCCCAACTTGTCATTTAGTACTCTTCTACATCATAGCTAATGACATTCTGTAATTGAAATCGTCTACACCCCACCATCCCTCACACAACCAACAACTATTGACCCAGGCTTGGAGACTGTCTGTTCCGTAGACACACATAAACATCATCAGCAGACACTATGAGACCGCCTGTCATCTTTGCTGCAATTACAATGAATTACCCAGCAATAATGTGACACAGAAGAAAGTGCTGTGACTACATGAAGAGAACAACACTATATGCAAAAAGATTTGTGTGCTTACAGATGATCTCACCGCCATGCATTCTTTGTTGGAACAGCTTGCTGAAGAACAACCTCATCATTCCAAGTATACCATCACAAATGAGTCAGCGAACACCCACACACCATTTGTACAGCCTGCAACAGCTTAATCAACACTGGTCGGCCTAGTGCTTTCCTCTTCTGGTGTCCACGCACCTGGTGTGTGTTTCTCTCATCCTGCCAGATTCACCTGTGCAGTTCAGTCAGTGTGCTATTAGTAATGGAATGGTTAATGAAATAAACACTACACTAGACCTACCAGTCTGATTCAAGTGACACAAATTAGCTCTGGGTAAAATTTGCTCTGCTAAGTTGGTTATAGAGTAGCTATTGTAAGCTGGTATTGTTAGACAGTTTAATAGTCCTTTGGGCTCACCCATTCGGCTCATACTAAGTAGGGATAGCACCTATAGACTGTGTGGTGACTATCAAGCTCTTAACTCTTGCACTATACTGGGCAGTTGTCCTGTCCCTTATATCAGGACTTTTTTTACGTAATTTGTCAGAGACCTCTGTGTTCAGTGTTAGATTGTGAGAAAGCGTATTTTTCAGATCCCTATGAACCCAGAGGACATTCTGAAGACAGATATTATCACCAATTTCTGATAGATAGCCATTACAGTTCCTGTATCCCTCCTGGGCTCAATCTTCGTCAGTCATTGTCCTCACTCATTTAATCCCTTCCCTGTTCCAATTCCAGCACTACACAGCCCTCTGTTCCACGAATGCACGCAGTCTTTTTACTTGCGTCCTTTTCTGCCCCCCCCCCCCCCCCCAGCCCCTCCCTCGCCCTCTGTCTGACCTCCTGACTGCAGCCATCTGCCCTACCCTCTCTCCACCTTGTCCCTGCATGCATGCTCCCCAGCAGTACTTCACCATCCCCTACCCCTACCCTGCTATCACTCCCCCTCCCCAGCCCAGCCTCTTTCTTTCCCCCGCCCAGTTGCCTCTCCCATGATGCACTGCTGCTGCTTGTAGTGTGGCTTCAGCTGCCAGAGACTGGGGGTCATGAGTGTATGAGCTGCATTTGTGTGTGTGTGTGTGTGTGTGTGATCTATTTTTGACAAAGGCCTTGTTGTGGAAAAGCTTATTTTGTGACGGTCTTTTTGTTGTGCCTATCTGCGACTCAGCATCTCCACTATATGGTGAGCAGCAACTATCCCTTTCATATTATTGCTATATTCCATCTTGGATTTTCCATTGTTTTTTATCTTTGTCCTGGTATGTTGCCTTGTCTGCTGTCTATCTGTTGCGTTTCATTTGCCTACCATTAGTTTGTGTTACTCTTCCATAGGCTTCGTCCGTTTTCTTCTGCAACTCCGACATTTGCACCAGTACCTGGCTACCTATGTATATAGCTATATATAATGCTCTTTTCACATTTTCCTTCTGGTATGCTTACGTGCATGATACTCAAGTCTTATCTGTTTGCCAAACGAAACATAATGACCATCCAAAACTAGCTTTTGAAGCTGTGCACAAACTTGGTGTTGTCATCAACTATGGTGTCAGCTGAGACAGTCTCATAATACCATCCTTGGCCGTTTGGTTTTCCTACACAACAATGTGCTCAAGTCATTCATCACCTACCATGACTACAGATCTTTCATGAATTACACTAATTTCTCAGCATGATAAATTTTTGTTATTAACACCTGCCTAATGTAGCTGCCAATCAGGTGCCTCTTACAAATACATTAGCAGGTAAGCACACCTTTGGCAAAAAGAATATGAGCTAGACCCTGCAGAAACAACAAGCATTTGAAAAAATTATAGACTGCCTTGCTCAGACCATAACACTGACACTACAACACAGGCATACGCACACACACTGCCTATCCGACAATCAACTCAGATGGAGCAATTTTGTAATTTGTGCTGTTTCCCAACAGTCAGTAGCAGGCATGCAACAGCTACCATGTTTATTTTCTAAAAAGATGTTGGACTTCCAGCATAAGTGGTAAGATTACCACAGGCAACTGTTGGCAGTGTAAGCAGCACTTTTTTTATTTTTCAGAACATTGAGGGCAGACCTTTCACAGTCTTATATTGATCATTGCCCACTAGCAGATTCTATTCGCAACACAGCAAAAGATTGTTACTCACAGCACATAGGCCATTTAGACTACATTCTGCACTCTGCAACAGATGTCCGATATCTTCATGGCATGGACAATGTCATGGCTGATTTCCTTTCGAGGATCAACACTCTCCCGGTAGATATTTATTTTGTCTAACTGACAACAGTGTAGCTTCAGGATGCACAATTATGCTAACTCCTACATGGAAATACAACAGAACTGCTTATCAAACACCGTAATACTCCTGGCTCTTCAACTTAAGTACTATGTGATGTCTCACAAAACTGCCTTCACCCATTAGTGCTACTCCTTAAGGGCCATCTTCATCATGTCCACTTCAACCTCACTGGAGACCCTCCCCAATTCAAATGGTTGTCAATATATTCTTTCAGTGATCGACAGAGTAACAAACTGGGTCACACTATACCAAATCTCAACGTCACTGCTTAGACCACTGCAAAAGCAAAGTCACTGTATTGATTTCCTGTTTTGGCTTCCCCACCACAATGACAGGTCAAGCCAGACAATTGGAGTCATTATTTTTAACCAAACTCTGTCACTTATGCATTGTTCAGTGCTTGCAAACAACAGCTTACCATTCACAAAGTAATGGACTGGTACAGCATTGGCACTATGTACTTAAAACAGCACTTACGTGGCATGGAGGGGAATAGATTGGTGCCCTGTTGTGGGTTCATTTAAATATATCTTTGGCTTATAAATACGATCTCCACACATCCCTGGTGGAATTCCTTTATGGAGAACCACAACACCTTTGACATTTCACTGCATGGAAAACTGACTAATGCTACTCTCAACAGATATAAAACCAGCATGGACCCTGCTGGGAGCCACCTTGCACCTAGAAGTAATGTTAGTGACATAATTAACATTGAATTTGATGACAAAATGAAATCATAGCCCAAGTGGATATGTGTCAGATGCGATCTGAGGAGATCTTGGACAAACTAAATGATGATCTTCTTGTCAAGGAAAGACAACAAGATGACCATTGTGTCCACAATGGCACATTCCCAGGAACATTCTCCTGACAATTCAGACTCCCACTGGATGTCGATCCCGACTCCATCACTTCCATATTTTAAGCAGATGGGTTCTCATGGTCACAGCTGCAAGAAAACACATTCAGCTCCAGCATTCACCACCAAAGCAAGACACATGCAGTGCTGTGGCACCATCGCATCCCTTTATTTCAGCCTCCACCACTCGCCAACCCCAACCTCCACTCCCATTTTGGATGACATCACCAGCTACCACCTCACCTCATGCAATAACATCTTTCCTGAAGCTACCAACTTCACGTATCCACTTACGCAGTACAGGGAGAAATGGTCCAGCTGCGCCCCTGTGTAAGCAACCAAATATTGCACAGCTGATGCACGAAGGTGAGGTCTCCAGCAGTTCTATCCAAGGACACCCATACTGTAGTTTGTAAAGGGGGAAGGTGGGGATGGACGTGGGGGGTGTGGTGTATTTTTAATATTTTGGAAGACAAATGGTGGTTTGTAAGTAGCCATAAAAAGGTTCCAGTTCTGACCCTGTTAAAAACCTGCATAATACAAACTTTTAAATCATTTTCTTGAAAGAAAAAGTCTGACTGCACTAGATTTCTTCCTTTCCCTGAGAGCTAGAGGGGATGGGGCGGGACAGGGTGGGGTGGGGGTGGGGGTGGGGGGGGGAGGAGCAATGGACCTTGCCCTTGTGTATGGGCACCCTTGGCCCCCCCCCCCCCCCCACCACTCTGTCTCCCCCTACCCTCACCTGCACTCTGTGACAATCTAGCAGCAACTGCATGATGTGGCACGAGGAATTTCTTTGGCCAACAGTACGGCTCAGCTGAAGGACAATCTTCAAGCATTTACAGATGTATCAATCCTCTGCTTTTTAAAGGCCAACAACCATTGAAAACTTCACTTCCTACCAACATTAATGATTGGAATGGTCCAACGCTATGGCTCTGTCACAGTATAACCTTTGAGCTAGTCCATTCTGAGCTTATGCAGTGTACACATGTTCTCTGGTGTATCTCTGACTTGGTAATAAAGTGCTGATTCATGATATTTGTGCTCCCCATTATTTAACCAAGAGTGTCCACACATGTGTCAACTATACATACATATTTATAAACTCGATCAAAAAATCCTTGGTCCAGCAATGGAAATTCATCACGATCATTTTTCTTATTGTAAGTTACCGACAAGAATCTATGGTAGAGTGCACAATATCACATCGTGTACTGGAGACAACTGAGAAGAATCTGTGAAATAGTCTATATGTCTAAATGTGCTAGTTAGTGGATTTGGGGTGCACCTGACTGAAAGCTTAACTGCACACTTGTCTACTTCATGAGACTGTGTTCTCATGGACACTCTTGTATGCAGAACATTTTCTTTAACAAGTCTGTATTCATTCATTTATTCATCCATCCATCCATCCATCCATCCATCCATCCATAATGTTCTGTAGAACCTGTTGTGGCTTATAATGTACAGTATTAATTTTATTTTTGATGTGAATAGAGTCCCATTACTTGTTTTATGCCTGCTAACAAGTTGTGAAAGGCCTTTGTACTAGAATACATGTCTTCAGACTAAGCAAAGTAGGTTGATTTGGGGGAGGGGACCAAAGAGCAAGGTCATTGGTCCCAGTGGATTAGAGAAGGATGATGAAGGACGTCGGCTGAACCCTGTCAAAGAAACCATCCCACCATTTGCCTGGAGTGATTTAGCAAAACCGTGGAAAACTTAAATCAGGATGGTCGGATGTGACTTTGAACCATCGTCCTCCTGAATCCGAGTCCAGTGTGCTAACCACTGCGCCATGTCACTCGATCTAAACAAAGCTGTAAAGTTTTTTGAAATTTTGTGTGTCTTGTTTGTTGGCTGTGTGAAATCACAGTTCATCTGAAACTGATTTTTATTATTTGCCAGGAATAGTGCACTGAAGAGCCAAAGAAACTCGTACACCTGCCTAATATCGTATATGGCCCCCGCGAACATGCAGAAGTGCTGCAACACAACATGGCATAGACTCGACTAATATCTGAAGTAATGCTGAAGGGAACTGACTCCATGAATCTTGCAGGGCTGCCCATAAAAATATAAGAGTATGAGTGGGTGGAGATATCTTCTGAACAGCACATTGCAAGGCATCCCAGATTTGCTTAATAATGTTCATGTTTGGGGAGTTTGGTGGTCAGCAGAAGTGTTTAAACTCAGAAGAGTGTTCCTGGAGCCACTCTGTAGCAATTTTGGACATATGAGGTGTCACGTTTTCCTGCTGGAATTTCCCAAGTCCGTCGGAATGCACAATGGACATGAATGGATGCAGGTGATCAGACTGGATGCTTACGTACGTGTTACCTGTCGGAGTCATATCTAGATGTATCAGTGGTCCCATATCACTTCAACTGCGCTCACCCACACCATTAAGGAGCCTCCACCAGCTTGAACATGCTGACATGGAGGGTCCATGGATTCATGAGGTTGTCTCAATACTTGTACACGTCCATCGTCTCGATACAATTTGAACGAAACTCGTCCAACCAGGCAACATGTTTCCAGTCGTCAACAAAGCAATGTTGGTGTTGATGGGCCCGTGTGAGGAATAAAACTTTGTGTCATGCAGTCACCAAGAGTATGTGAGTGGGCCATCGACTCCAAAGCCCCATATCAATGACATTTCATTGAATGGTTCACATGCTGACACTTGTTGATGGCCCAGCATTGAAATCTGCAGCAATTTGTGGAAGGGTTGCACTTCTGTCACACTGAACTATTCGCTTCAGTCATCATTGGTCCCGTTCTTGCAGGATCTTTTTCCGGCCAGAGTGATGCCAGATATTTGATGTTTTACCGGCTTGCTGATATTCGTGGTACTCTTGTGAAATGGTCATTTGGGAAAAATTTCCACTTCATCACTACCTCAGAGATGCTGTGTCCCATCGTCATGTGCTGACTATAACATCAAATTCTAACTCAATAAATCTTGATAAAATGCCATTTTAGGGGCAGTATCCCATCTAACAACTGCGCCAGACACTTGTTGAGTTATGTAGGTGTTGCCAACCGCTCCGCTGTATTCTGCCCTTTTACATATCTTTGTATTTCAATACGCATGCCTATACCTATTTCTTTGGTACTTCAGTGTATTATGGAGTAAATGTATTGGGAAGTGAATATATTCCTTACAAAATCCTGGACGAGGCCTCTCAAAGACTTGTTTACCTTACAAAACATTATTAGAGATCACATTTTCCAAATAAAAAAAATTACTTTAGCTGCATAGCCCCGGATGAATGGAATGAAGGCAACAGCATGTAAAAATATCCTTTTTGAAGCCTTTCACAGATTTTAGATTTTTTTTTTTTTTTTTTTTTTGTCCACCACTCCACTGTACACCTTTGTCTATTATCAGTCACGGGAAAGGTTCCTCTGAATGGACTAAGATACCACCAAATTCTTTGGGTTTAATGACCTTAACTAATCATACCCTTGTTAATACAATTAAGGCTTAAAATATCAGGCTGCCATATCTAATTCTATTTTATTATTTAAGTTTCAAAGTGCATAAAGAGAGCCATAATTTTTCCAAATTTCACCTTATCTATTCGTTATTTAATTCTACAATTATTAATAACTGTTTTAATTGATAGTATTCACATATAGCAGTTATATAACCATGACTGCAGGCATGAATTACGTCAATACTAAATCGACTGCTAATTTCAAAATCACCTACATCTACATCTACATACATACTCCGCAATCCACCATACGGTGTGTGGCAGAGGGTACCTTGTACCACAACTGGCATCTTCTCTCCCTGTTCCACTCCCAAACAGAACGAGGGAAAGATGACTGCCTATATGCCTCTGTACGAGCCCTAATCTCTCTTATCTTATCTCGCGTGATGATCAAACCTACCAGTAACAAATCTAGCAGCCCACCTCTGAATTGCTTCTATGTCCTCCCTCAATCCGACCTGATAGGGATCCCAAATGCTCGAGCAGTACTCAAGAATAGGTCGTATTAGTGTTTTATAAGTGGTCTCCTTTACAGATGAACCACATCTTCCCAAAATTCTACCAATGAACCGAAGATGACTATCCGCCTTCCCCACAACTGCCATTACATGCTTGTCCCACTTTGTATCACTCTGCAACGTTACGCCCAAATATTTAATCAACGTAACTGTGTCAAGCGCTACACTACTAATGGAGTATTCAAACATTACAGGATTCTTTTTCCTATTCATCTGCATTAATTTACATTTATCTATATTTAGAGTTAGCTGCCATTCTTTACACCAATCACAAATCCTGTCCAAGTCATCTTGTATTCTCCTACAGTCACTCAACGACGACACCTTCCCGTACACCACAGCATCATCAGCAAACAGTTGCACATTGCTATCCACCCTATCCAAAAGATCATTTATGTAGATAGAAAACAATAGCAGACCTACAACACTTCCCTGGGGCACTCCAGATGATACCCTCACCTCCGATTAACTCTCACCATCGAGAACAATGTACTGGGTTCTATTACTCAAGAAGTCTTCGAGCCACTCACATACTTGGGAACCAATCCCATATGCTCATACCTTAGTTAGGAGTCTGCAGTGGGGCACCGAGTCGAACGCTTTCCAGAAGTCAAGGAATACGGCGTCTGTCTGATACCCTTCATCCATGGTTCGCAAGATATCATGTGAAAAAAAGGCGAGTTGCATTTCGCAGAAGCGATGCTTTCTAAAGCCGTGCTGGTGCATGGACAGCAACTTCTCTGTCTCAAGGAAATTCATTATATTCGAACTGAGAATATGTTCAAGAATCCTGCAACAAACTGATGTTAAGGACATTGGTCTGTAATTTTAAGGATCTGTCCTTCTACCCTTCTTATATACAGGCGATCATGTGATGATTAAATCAAATTTTTGCAAAAAGGAGCATATACTCTAACAAAACTTGCATATAATACAAAGAAAAAGTGAATAAATAAACAGTAATAAAACTTTTGGAAAATTAAATGAAGCCTTAATACCTAATCCATATAAACTAATTTACAAAACCACAAAAATATTAGAAAAAAAACAGAAAAGAACTAGAAAAATTAGAACATTGCTTCTATATGACCACTTTAACTTCATTATTATATATAAATAAAGAGAAATATGGAACTAGTATCCTGATAAATGTGTTATATTATTGTTTTATATCATTTGATCTTTCTTTTATTATTAATAAAGAAAAATTGGACAATATCAATTATTTAGATTATTACAATCCATACTTTAATAGAAAGTGTAATAGTATAAATTAAAAGTATAATATTAAATAATATGTCAATAAATTTCTTCAGTAAAATTATATTATCATAATTAATATAATATCTTCAAATGAAAATCCAGGATTGAATAATGACAGTGTTATGAAAAGGATAGACTGCTACTCACAATATAGATGAGATGTTGAGCTGCAGACAGGCACAATGGAAAGACTACTATACATTTGAGCTTCTGTCCCAAAGGCCTTCTTCTAAAGCAGATTACACACACACATTCTTGAAGCAAATTCACACATATGACCACTTTCTCTGGCTGCTAAGGGTGGACTCTATATACATTTTTCCGTGTCATGATTGGTATATAATTTTTTTAATGGCTGCTGTTAATTTCCTCTCTTAATTTACTCTATCTCCACTGTAACTTCTCCTGTGCTAACTGAAATGTCGTTTGAGGAATGAAGTTCAACCAGATGATATTGAGTTGTTCTTTGATAAGTTTGTGTATATTATGCTACCCAATGCAACACTGAACCACACCACTTATTATTATTTACAGAACTTTCTTTGATGATGCTTGTCTGTACAAACTGTCTGTCTCAGTGCTGTCAGACTAACTATAAAATGTGCTTTATTTTGACAATGAAGACGTCACAATCTCTTCATGGCCCATGCACTTTCTGGGTGGGACAGCAGTGGCTCAGAGTAAACTCCTAAGTCAGCAAATGCTGCAACTCACAGGTAGACTGCAGTTGTCACCCCATCTGGCATACACACTATGGCAATTCCAACTCATGTACATATATGTATATAAAACACAAAATATTTAATTACATTAGTAAAAGTGTTTGATTATATAATAATTTCTTTTTCCCATAAAAAATAAGTAGCTACAACTTTTGATAAATACATGAATTAATATAATCAATTAATACAAATAAAATATAATTTTTAATGATGTATTCAATTAAATGTAATATATTTAATTAAGTTGTTAATATTAAAAAATTAAAAAACATAAAATTCTACTTTTAAAATACAAAAATTGAGTAAATTAATGAAACTGTACATAAAGAAATTAAGAAAATTTTTAATTGAAGTACTAAATAACAAAAATTAATAGAATGCCTGATTAAAGGGTTACCTTAATAAGGTAAAAAAAAGTAAGTAACAATTACCTGTAATAATATTACATAAGGTAGAATTAAACACCGTCCTTTACTATCAAAAACTAACATGCATTACACACTTTAATGTAATGTTATAAAAAGGCAATCTAACTGAACTAAATCCATATCCAACTGTTAGAGGCATCAATCCTCTGCTGTTTAACATCCAAGGACTGCACAAATCTTCTCTTTCTATCAACATTAATGGCAGGAACAATCTTGTTCATTTCATCAAATTCCTGATTTGGAGTTTGAATAGGACTAAACATAATAATAAATGAATCATCAATTAAATATTTTATTTTTCAAGCAGTAGCATCAACGATATTTTTATTTTCAGTTCTATTGATTTTTGATAAAATATCTGACAGGATAAGAGAGAGAACTTATTCCATTCATAATCATCAGATATAAATTATTATTATTAAAATTGGAGCTGCTCCATTACGCTATTGGTTTCCAGAATTTATAGGAGCAGCAAGAAGAAGTAATACTTCATGTTAACAGCATGACAAAAAATTGCCTCTACAATATACTTATCGAATTGTATCCAGGTAAGAACATTCATTGTCATGATTACTATTTTAATAATTATTAGGAGGTTTAAATCAAACATCATTATGACAATTTTTACCATATTCGTCAGTTACACATTTAGGATATATAATTAGATCACAAATTGTTAGAGAAAAATTTGAAAAGTATACTTCATTATTTATTAACTGATAAGACTAATTATAGATCTATCTTCAAACAAATAAACCTATTTGTTATAAATCAAATTACAGTTCATTTGAAACTGATTTTTATTACCCACCATGGATAGTATTATGGAGTACATGTATTAGGAAGTGAGTGTTTTGCTTACAAAATCCTTGAAGAGGCCTCTCAAGGATTTGAATTTAGCTACTTTACAAAATATTCATATCAATCACATTTATAGAATTAAAAAAAATCCTTTTGTTCATTGGCCTTGAAGGTGATATAAAAAGGTGACAGAAAGTGAAAACATACTTCTTAAATCCATTTTGGGTATTCTGCTTGCCACTATACTGTTTTCTTAAAGATTTCCTTCTCTTTTGTCGTACCGACCTCGCATCACCATTCACTGCATTTTGCCGGGGTATGTGCGAACCACAGAATTCTTACTGTCTGCTCCTTGTTGTCGTCCTGTCACAGCCCATTTAATAAGAGAACTGCTATCGTGTTTTTTCCATGCAGCCTTCCTGAGCTGCGTCTTCTCAAGGCAATTCCACTGACTACGGGAATACAAAGCCTGATGCCAGGCACTTGGTTCACCCTCCTGGTATCAGCATTTGGCATATTGTGTGCAATATAGTGGAAATAGTGCATTAAAGTACAGTGCATGCCAGGACTACCAAGATGATTTATTACTATGCTTTTCTGCCAAGTATGCCATTGAAGTGATTTTCGCATGCTCCTGGACTACACCAAACAGAGGTTGCAAGCCACCAATGGTCTGCCCGGTCCAGATCCTTCTCGGTTAAGAGGAATTAGCTCATTTTGAGTGTTACTGTAGTCATTACCTTTTGGCTTATATGTTAGAACCAGTCATTTGGCTCTTCCAGCACACCCCATCATGTATTATGGTTTTCTTAACTCGCACACCACTTAGGCATGTACACCCCTCAGGTGTCTAGAAGGGAACATAAATGGTTCCTTCGTTCGTGACCCTCCTCTAAACCAAGGTGCCAACACTCATTACTGAAACATGCTGATTTTCCTTTTTTATTATTCCGATTAGCACAACCCTTGTGGTCATAAAATTAGTTCATGAAATCAGCCTGATGCATCCGGATTGCACTCCCACCAACCCCTTGCCCTCTCCACCTTCCCACACCCCTCCAAGCACACCACCCCTCTGCACCCATCAGCGTCCCCCACCCACACCCCTCCCCACACCATCCCTTATGCGCACGCCACCACGCCCCTTCCACAGCCAACAGACGTGTGCCCAGAGAAGCCACAGTGTAATCATGTGGTGTATTTAACACGCCTTCCCGCCATAACACATGGCAGAGATTGTTGCAGTAGCCATCAGAAAGATCACGGGAGGCGCACATCGGCACGGCGCGTCACGGACGGTAGTTGCCGCAAGTAGGGTCCCGTCCACCAGAGGGCACGCGAGAATTCGGACACGACCTCTGCCAGCGGAACAACAACAACAACAACAACAACAACAACTCAGGCAGCACGGGCCGTGACCAGTCAGTTCACATCGGGCATGCCTAGGACACAGTCCCGGTCTACGCTAAGTGAAGTGCGACGTAAAATGTGAACAGTGTTACTACAATTGTATTGCGCAGTCCATGTTGTGTGTACCTCACCTGCTTTACTCTCTGCAACACTGCCTGCCAGCACCCTCCTGCTTTCCATGAAATTCTGCGTACACGGTTAAGTTGTTGTGTCTGCCACATGTTCCCAACCCCACAGTGATCATGCCCGATGGGCTCTGTAGCCAGCAGCCCCTATTAACTCTCCCACTCCAGCACCTATGAGCACTTTGGAGGTGTCAGAACTTGGTATGCAACTGTCAGCACTACAGAACTGCTTGACTCAGCTGACCAACAGAGCAGTGTGCCCAGCACAAGCAAACTCTGCAGACCATCCCCCCTGGCTGCACTGCTGCTCATTTGCCCCCTTCAACCTGCGTGACTCACATTTGTGGTTTGCTTCCATTGATGCAGTTTTCGCAGGTTGCTCTATTATGAGTGATTCAACAAAATTTGGGATGGTTGTTGGCCACCTCGACTTGACCACTGCTGCCCAAGTCCAGGATGTTGTTTCACACCACCCCCACCCTGTAACTAAGCAAACTAAAAGAATGCATCATCTCTAACTTCAGGTTGCCCTGGCCTCGCATGCTCATTTATTGTTAGGCAATGTAGTGGTCTTGGCCAATAAACTGTTCAAGACCCTGAACTCCTTCCCAGCCATGGCTGCAGTGTGGAATGCCAGCTACCACCCCAGAGCTCCAGCCAGCTATTCACCCATCCTACCTGCCCCACCTCAAGCCATGACATGCACAGTGTCATTCACACCACCTGCCTCTAAGGAACCTCTGGGCAGCACACGGGCCTCCGACCTCTACCAGAATCTGGTGCGCCAGAGCTCCGAAATGGCAGCACTTACCAACATTATCACCTGCCTGCACCTCACGCACCAGCTGCCAGGGTGGTGACCAACCTCACACATATGAGGCCGGACCAGGCGAAAACAACTGCCCCCATAGGTGTGGTTCTAACCACCCTCTGACAACCAAAAGCACTGCAAACTAGGCACAGCTTGCTGGTGCCACCAGAGGTTTGGCAAGAATACGAACAACAGCAGAACCAGTCCCCAAACCCCAGCAGCCACTAGCAGTAGGCGCATCCAATTGCTGTGTCACTTCACAACACCTGTTAATATGGGATTTGAATGATGCTAATCCCCCTGCCCACTACCTCATTGACACTGGCTCTGACTTATCACTATTCTCGCATGAACCACTTTTAAAACCTGCCCCCCCCCCCCCCTCATTCCTACCTACTGGGTGTATACCTGCTTCCAGTGCGAGTTCCCATTAATCTTCACAGTTGCGGACATTACTGACCCCATTCTGGGTGCCGACTTCCTCGGTCATTACAGCCTATTGGTCAATGTAGTGAAGTTGATGGCACATCTGGCAAGATCGTCTGGTGCAGCTCCCATCCAGCCACGTGCTTTGCCATGAAACAGCTGGTGGTTTTGGGGCCATATGCTCAGCTTCTTTCAGAATTCCCCCTCCTCATCCAGCCATCCAGTGCTCCCCAGAATATTCAGCATGACACCGTGCATTACATCACCACTAACCCTGGCTCCCCAGTTTTCTCCCATGCCTGTTCCCTACCCCCTCTTAAGCGTAAAATCACACAAAAGGAGTTCGAAGAGCTGCTCACCACCAGCGTACTTTGCCCTTCCAAAACCCCTGGGCTTCAGCTCTTCCCCTTGTCATCAATAAGGACAGTTCCTGACACATACAGATATTACTGTAAACTGAATGCCTGCATCATATCTGGCCACTACCTGGTCCCACTCCCTCACACCCGTGATGACGCCATTTCAGGAGCTACTGTCTTCAGTGAGATAGTGTGTATTAAAGCCTAGACACAAATCCCAGTCACCCCAGATGACATAGAGAAAACAGCCATAATCACAACCTTTGGCCTGTTTGAGAGTGCCTTCATGACATTTGGCCTCCACCGTGCCACACAAATATGGCAGTGATTTTTGGACACCATCCAGGGCACACCAGGGTATTTTGGCTCCTAGATGATATACTTTTCTAGTCCAGAGACCCTACTGAGCATAACCAACACCTATGTGAAATTGTTTACTGCCTACAGAAATCTGGAGCGATTCTCAACTTGGCAAAATGCAGTTTTGGGGTGAATGAGGTCGATTTCCTTGGACACTTAGTCTCTGCTGCTGGCTCATGATCCCCCCCCCCCCCCCAAGACAGTACAGGCAGTAGCGGACTTTCCACATCCTACTATGTTCCAAGAGCTCTGGTGATTCATTGGCATTGTCAGGTTTTTCTGCCGCCATCTTAAGGACGCCGCTGCCACCCAAGAGCACTTTTCTGTAGCACTCCATGGTGCTAAAAACTAAGGGAGCAAGCTGGTCCCTTGGACTCCAGCCATGGTCAAGAGCTATAAAAAAACAAAATGGGACCTAGCCAATGCGACCCTTCTGGCCCGCCCCCACTCCCATGCCTCCCTCACAATAGTGGCGGATGCAAGCCAGAGCTGTCCTACAACAATATGTGCACATCTGGCAACTGCTCACCTTCTTTTCATCCAAGTTCTCTGATACACAATGTTGCTGGGGTGTATATGACTGCCAGCTGCTTCAGTCCATGAAGCCATCTGCTATTTCTGATCTTCAGTCAAGGGATGCGTCTTTATGATCTTCACAGACCACCACACCACCTCCTCTGGTTTTCGCAGGACAGTTTAGGATACAGGAGTGCTGATAGAAAGCACCGAAGCTGAAATCGTTAAAGGTACAGAAAGCTGGCTTAAGCCAGAGATAAATTCTGCCGAAATTTTTACAAAGGTACAGACGGTGTTTAGAAAGGATAGATTGCATGCAACCGGTGGTGGAGTGTTCGTCGCTGTTAGTAGTAGTTTATCCTGTAGTGAAGTAGAAGTGGATAGTTCCTGTGAATTATTATGGGTGGAGGTTACACTCAACAACCGAGCTAGGTTAATAATTGGCTCCTTTTACCGACCTCCCGACTCAGCAGCATTAGTGGCAGAACAACTGAGAGAAAATTTGGAATACATTTCACATAAATTTTCTCAGCATGTTATAGTCTTAGGTGGAGATTTCAATTTACCAGATATAGACTGGGACACTCAGATGTTTAGGACGGTTGGTAGGGACAGAGCATCGAGTGACATTATACTGAGTGCACTATCCGAAAATTACCTCGAGCAATTAAACAGAGAACCGACTCGTGGAGATAACATCTTGGACCTACTGATAACAAACAGACCCGAACTTTTCGACTCTGTATGTACAGAACAGGGAATCAGTGATCATAAGGCCGTTGCAGCATCCCTGAATATGGAAGTTAATAGGAATATAAAAAAAGGGAGGAAGGTTTATCTGTTTAGCAAGAGTAATAGAAGGCAGATTTCAGACTACCTAACAGATCAAAACGAAAATTTCTGTTCCGACACTGACAATGTTGAATGTTTATGGAAAAAGTTCAAGGCAATTGTAAAATGCGTTTTAGGCAGGTACGTGGCGAGTAAAACTGTGAGGGACGGGAAAAACCCACCGTGGTACAACAACAAAGTTAGGAAACTACTGCGAATGCAAAGAGAGCTTCACTCCAAGTTTAAACGCAGTCAAAACCTCTCAGACAAACAGAAGCTAAACGATGTCAAAGTTAACGTAAGGAGGGGTATGCGTGAAGCGTTCAGTGAATTCGAAAGTAAAATTCTATGTACCGACTTGACAGAAAATCCTAGGAAGTTCTGGTCTTACGTTAAATCAGTAAGTGGCTCGAAACAGCATATCCAGACACTCCGGAATGATGATGGCATTGAAACAGAGGATGACACGCGTAAAGCTGAAATACTAAACACCTTTTTCCAAAGCTGTTTCACAGAGGAAGACCGCACTGCAGTTCCTTCTCTAAATCCTCGCACAAACGAAAAAATGGCTGACATCGAAATAAGTGTCCAAGGAATAGAAAAGCAATTGGAATCACTCAATAGAGGAAAGTCCACTGGACCTGATGGGATACCAATTCGATTCTACACAGAGTACGCGAAAGAACTTGCCCCCCTTCTAACAGCCGTGTACCGCAAGTCTCTAGAGGAACGGAGGGTTCCAAATGATTGGAAAAGAGCACAGGTAGTCCCAGTCTTCAAGAAGGGTCATCGAGCAGATGCGCAAAACTATAGACCTATATCTCTGACGTCGATCTGTTGTAGAATTTTAGAACATGTTTTTTGCTCGAGTATCATGTCGTTTTTGGAAACCCAGAATCTACTATGTAGGAATCAACATGGATTCCGGAAACAGCGATCGTGTGAGACCCAACTCGCTTTATTTGTTCATGAGACCCAGAAAATATTAGATACAGGCTCCCAGGTAGATGCTATTTTTCTTGACTTCCGGAAGGCGTTCGATACAGTTCTGCACTGTCGCCTGATAAACAAAGTAAGAGCCTACGGAATATCAGACCAGCTGTGTGGCTGGATTGAAGAGTTTTTAGCAAACAGAACACAGCATGTTGTTATCAATGGAGAGACGTCTGCAGACGTTAAAGTAACCTCTGGCGTGCCACAGGGGAGTGTTATGGGACCATTGCTTTTCACAATATATATAAATGACCTAGTAGATAGTGTCAGAAGTTCCATGCGACTTTTCGCGGATGATGCTGTAGTATACAGAGAAGTTGCAGCATTAGAAAAGTGTAGCGAAATGCAGGAACATCTGCAGCAGATAGGCACTCGGTGCAGGGAGTGGCAACTGTCCCTTAACATAGACAAATGTAATGTATTGCGAATACATAGAAAGAAGGATCCTTTACTGTATGATTGTATGATAGCGGAACAAACACTGGTAGCAGTTACTTCTGTAAAATATCTGGGAGTATGCGTGCAGAACGATTTGAAGTGGAATGATCATATAAAATTAATTGTTGGTAAGGCGGGTACCAGGTTGAGATTCATTGGGAGAGTGCTTAGAAAATGTAGTCCATCAACAAAGGAGGTGGCTTACAAAACACTCGTTCGACCTATACTTGAGTATTGCTCATCAGTGTGGGATCCGTACCAGATTGGTTTGACGGAGGAGACAGAGAAGATCCAAAGAAGAGCGGCGCGTTTCGTCACAGGGTTATTTGGTAACCGTGATAGCGTTACGGAGATGTTTAATAAACTCAAGTGGCAGACTCTGCAAGAGAGGCGCTCTGCATCGCGGTGTAGCTTGCTTGCCAGGTTTCGAGAGGGTGCATTTCTGGATGAGGTATCGAATATATTGCTTCCCCCTACTTATACCTCCCGAGGAGATCACGAATGTAAAATTAGAGAGATTAGAGCGCGCACGGAGGCTTTCAGACAGTCGTTCTTCCCGCGAACCATACGCGACTGGAACAGGAAAGGGAGGTAATGACAGTGGCACGTAAAGTGCCCTCCGCCACACACCGTTGGGTGGGTTGCGGAGTATAAATGTAGATGTAGATGTAGAGTATATTGCACAGTTCACCACCAATGTCCGGCATGTTGCTGGCATTGATAACATTGTGGCAGATTGCCTTGGCTGCTCCTGCATCATCACCCAACTCTTAGACTAGAATACCCTGGCCACTGCTCAAGAGGATGACCCGGACCTGGCCCATGCCCTTTGGTATGCGGACTCTGGCTTCAAACTCCATCTAAGAGCCATACCTGGCTCCAACCCTAAGATCTGGTGTGACATCCTTCACAACCTGACGGCTCGCCCCCACCCCAACTACAACCAGCACCTCCACAACAGCATGGTGTGCACTGTACCTTCATTGACTGTGACCACACAGCAAGCACACACATCACACTTCAGGTCGATGCATACCACCCACCACTCTGCCCTCAGTATTCGGGTCCACACCTGGTGTTGTGACATGGGAACAAGACATTCTCCATTCATCTGAATGGGGTCATGACAACTGCCTCCATAGACAGACAAGCCGGCCGATGTCCTAGAGCCCCCTCCAGCCAATGAGCACAGCACCATTGAGGTAGAGTTGCCATCAGTGGATACATCCACAGCACCATCAACAATGTGCCCAATACAATGCAGGCCAAAACTGTCCCCTCTGGTGTCCCTGACATGCCACTGGCTGATGTCACCCCAGATGCCATGTTGACACACCACCAGACAATGCTGCCTCCAGTCTATCATCAACTGACTATATGAGTGACACACCTCCCAGTGCCTGGGACCCTGATGTTGCCACTGCACTACCCTTTTTGCAGCCTCCAGCTAACACAGACTGCGCTCCATCTCCAAAGGTGCCCACCACCCACAACAGAGTGTCATCACCACAGCCACTGGCATTTGCACCGTTGACACTACTTCACATGCTGCCAATGCTGTGCACAGGAGCTGCCCCTCCTTCCACTGGAAACCACAGCATGAGTGCAGCAGCAACAACCCACAGCAAGTATCATCAGTCAGCTTCAAACACCCCTCTGCACAGTTGACAAGTGTTTTACTCTCAAAAGGGGGGAACTGTGTGGTGACTCCTTCCCTCGCTCCATTTGTAGCAGCAGATGATGGGCTGCATAGACTGGAAAGCAGCCCGGCAATACCCTCACTGGTCACTGCCACTGGAAGGAGAACTTGGATGGCCATGCTTTTCAGATGCTAGACATGCCAAACTGTTGCTTGACCAGTCTCTTGTTCCACTCCGACAAGGCAACATCCCCAGCTCTGTGCTCTCAGCAGCTCGCTTGCACAACGCAACATGGCCCACATTGTCGTCTGCTGCATTTGCCTGTGGTATGCATGAAATGCAGAATTCTTTTCCCGCACTTGTCCTGTCATGATCCATTTAATAAGAGAAGTGCTACCGCGTTTTTTCCATGCAGCCTTCCCATGCTGCATCATGTCAAGGTGCTTCTACTGACTACAGGAATACAAAGCCTGATGTTGGATGCCCAGTTCGTCCTCCCAGTATCAGCATTTGAAATATTGTGTGCACTACATTGCAAATAGTGCAGTGAAGTGCAGTGCACGCCAGGTCTACCAAGCTGGTTTATTACTATTCCATCCCCACCGTTTTGGCACTCCTTTGTGGCCAAGCACGCCATTGAAGTGGTTTTCCCACACCACCAGATGATGCTGAACAAACGTTGCAAGCCACCCAGGGTCTGCCTGATCTACAACCTCCTTGATTAAGAGGTATTAGCTCATTTTGAATGTTACTGTAGTCGTTAGCTTTTGGGTTAATATGTTAGAACCAGCCTGCGTGGCTCTTCCAGCACACCCCATCATGTATTGCTGTTTTCTTAACTAGCACACTGCTTAGGCATGTGCGTCCTTTAGGTGTAAAGAAGGGAACATAAATCATTCCTTCGACACTGATCAAGATGGTGCAATGGTAAGACACTGGACTTGCATTCAAGAGGACAGTAGTTCAAATAATTATTGATAGGATGCTAAACTCTAACTTTTCTTCCTTTTTCTGTGCATTACTGTGAATTAACATTTTCGCCAGTTCCTATGGTAGTTTTCTACTTGCATCATTCAGCTGCTGTTTTTCTACCACAATGTAATTTCACATTAATGAAAGTATACTCATAGCACTCAATAACAAATAGTTATTTACATGCTGGAAGATTTTGCCACATCGAATTCATCATACATATTTATAATTATATAAAGGTGGGAAGATGATCTCTCACCAAATACAGATTGGGCAAAATAAAACTGACTCAGAATTATTTACAATAGGAATGACGTGGGATTGAGCCTAGTTAATGAACATCACAGAATAGGCTGGAAGTGATCACCATTGAAGTCGATGCAGTGCTATGCTCAATTTAGCAAACTGTGAGACATATGTAGCGGCTCTGTCTTGAGGGACAGCAGGAATGGATTTTCAGTGTTCTGCTGTAGCTCTTCCACTGCATGAGCTTTACATGAGTACACCTGACCCTTACCTTGCCCCACAGATAAACATCACAAGGAGAGAGATCAGGTGACTGAGATAGCCAGGAGGTTGCACTGCTTCTACTGATAGTCCTCTCCACACAAGGTTATCAGTGTGCTGTTGCTCTGTCTTGCTGAAAATATCTGTACAGTCACTCACCTTCTGTGAGATGATCCAAATATGGGTGAAACAGATTCTAGACATACTGTGAAGCATTAGTTTGATGAAACATTCATGTTATAATGCGAACATCGAACACTGAGCACCATAAAAGAGGAGGTATACACCAACACAACACCAGAGGAAAAATTAAAATGGATATTCCAAGACACAGACTAGTAAAAACAGCCTACTCATGCACACTTAGCTCCCCAATAATCTTTAACAAATACCCACCCTCAGCACTGTCCATGCCTTCTAAACTATTTCACAGAAAAATGTACAGCGGGCTGACTGAAAATCCATTTTATAATGTAACAATTTTTTGATGAAAAAAATATCTCCGTATGTTACTGTTTAAAATGTATGGCTAAATGTTTGTATTGCATAGATAATTCAGTATAAATGCTTGTAACTGTATATGTAATTAAGTATAAATATCTGTGGTTGAGTATGTGATAAAATATATGAAACATATGTTAAAACTTAGAATGTACAGTTAATATCTCTATTTATGTATAGAACTAAACATATCAGCATTATGTATAAGACATAAAGCCTATTCCGTTATGTTAATGCTCAGCAGCAAATAAAGGTGAACACCAATTTTGAGATTGTGCAATCGCTCTTCAAAGTACTGATAGGGATTTTCTGATACATAATGACACATGTTCCATGAGTTTGTGATCTCTGAAAGGCTGAACTAGACCTTGCCTGAAAAAATGAAAGACTGCGGGTCTAAAAATCCTGTGCAGACATGTGACAGCAGACAATTGGTGAATAAAAAAAGCACAGTTAGTTTCCATCATTTTCTGATGGGCAGTTCTCCTCTTCATTAACAAAAGTCAATGTCTTATGTCTTACAAACATTTTTCAGGCTAATTTTATTTTGCCCACCCTGTAGTAGGACGTTGTTGATTAAACAGAAATTTGAAAGTAAGAAATCACTATAAACACTGTATAAAATGTATTAAAAACTATTCCATATTTTGAGAGATGGTGATATGGACCAGAACAATGAAAAATGTGCAGTAAAGATAGGTTCCAAAATGTACACCTCAAGTGCTGTGAGCACTTGTTCAATTTTACTACTGTGAAACAAATTTCTTCTATTGCAAGCTCTTTGCTAGTGTTAGACAACCTACAGAATGCAGTAAACAAATGAGAACACATTATTCTGTTACTGTGAAACAGCAGAGCTTCTGATGTAATCTGCGTGCTATTACACTGACTTACACTTGTGAGCCACCACTAAACAAGGTGCTTATGATGGTGTCCATTCACAGTAAGGCATGTTTCTGTCTGACAGGAAATGCTGCACTCTTTGAAAAATTCAATGTTGTTCGTGGATGCACTAGCAGGCGTTGATGATGCATTCCTGTTCTGTTTGTATATCATTAATGGGGGCTTGCATACACCAAAGATTTCAAATGTCCCCACAATAAAAAAATTAAAAGGATTCAGACTATGAGAATGAGCTGGCCAATGTGCTGAGCCTCCTTGAGCAATCCATTGTCCATTAAATGTTTGTCTGATGTGTTCTCAGAAATTTGGAGAAAATTGGCTGTTCTCCATCAAGCATGAACCATGTCTCCAGGAATGTGAAATAGTACATCCTGTAGATGGACATGCAAGTGATTCGCTAGGAACTGAAGATATCTTACACAAGTCAACCTTATAAAAATACAAACTGGTTCCATTAGCACTAATGTATGCACTGCTGCTATCCAGAACTGTGAGTATGTTATTGTGCGCTGTATGCAAGGACAATAGCAGAGGAATGTGTTCTCATTTGTTTACTACATTCTGTAGGTTGTTCATAATGGCAATGAGCTTGCAGCAGAAAAGATGAACAAGTGTTCATAGCTCTTACAGTATGTGTTTTAGAGCCCATGTACATGCTGTGTAGTATATGAGTAGTCACTTACAAGTTCTTAAACCAAAACTAAAACAAGTCTCATGGAAATGCAAATAGAAAAATGTAAATATTGAATTTTTGAGGTGGATAGGTAGATGCATTAAATTTAGAAAAAGGCATTGAAGGCAAATGGTAAATAATACATATAAAAGTTTTTATGGAAGAAAAAGCTACTTGGACGCTTCTCCAAGAGAGGCTAGAAGGAGGAGGAATCATAATGAAAAAAAGCTGAAGTGTCCACTTCTTGACCTGCACTTACAAGTGACATTCCCTTTTCTGTACCATTGTTAATCTATCCTTTGTTCCTGAGGGTGATTCTGTTTAACTATCCCAGGAACAATCAATTCCAAGATGTCATTTGTTGTCCTATTTGTATTTTGTTATTACTATTTTAATTTTTGTTGAGTAGGCCTACTTCATATAGAATAACTTTCTGTCTTTTTCAGATAAATGTATGGCAGCAACGAAAACACAGCCTTTAGTGTATCATTTACCATGTCACACAGCCTCTTCTAATGAATCTCTTGCTCAATTATCTCCTTATTTTGGAGTTCCTACTAGAAAAACAGTTCAGGGATTGGAAAGGTATGTTGGTTATTAATTGTGCACATTATTCACCAAATTCACTGTTGTAGACAATTACACTATTCTCACAGTACAAGGCCATGAGCTCATATTTTAAGAAGGTGATGTTGAAAAAATATGATTCTGGAAAATCCTGCTTGATATATGAATACTGGAGTGAGTGAAGATAACCGCTTACTGTGTAGTAATTGAGGCACTAAGCAGTAGGTTGCCACGTAAACAAGAATTGACACATGATAATTCAGTTTACAAACATTCACTCCTTTACACACACACACACACACACACACACAGATATATATATAACTCAGTACCACCCAGCAGTGGAGCAACTGATTCATTTTCTAAGAGGATTTTGACTACTTCTCATCGTGCCCTGAAATAGGAAATATCCTTGGCACTATCTTCCCCACCTCTCCCACAGTGGTATTCCACCACCCACACAATGTACACAACTTTGTTATCCACCCCTATTCCAACCCTGCTCCCAACCTCTTGCCCCGTGCCTCACATCCCTGAAATATATCTAGTTGCCAACGTCTCCCAAACATCCTCTCACTACCACCTACTGCATTCCTGTCACAGGCATCTCCTGCTCCATCAAAGGTAGGGCCACCTGTGAAAGCAGTTATTTGACCTATCAAAGTAGCTGCTACCACGATGCAGTATTCTACTCGGGCATGACCAATAATTAGTTGTCTGTCCATATGAATAGCCACCACCAAACTGTAACCAAGAGACAGCTTGACCAACCAGCTGCTGAGCATGCCCCAAACATGATGTGCTTGACTTCAGTGACTGCTTCATGGCCTGTGCCATCTGGGTTCTACCCAACTTCAGCAACTGCTCTGAGTTGTGCAGGTGGGAACACTCCGTACAACGTATCCTTCATTCCCATTATGCCCCTGCCCTCAATGTTTGCTAGACCATATACCCCACCTGCCCCTGTCCTCTTTCCTGCTCCCATTCCAGCCTCTCACATATACTTTCTATCTCCCTCAGCACATCTGTCTAGTCCTTTCACCTTCTATGCTTCCCTTCTGTTCCCCTTTGCCCTCACAGCACAGTCTCCGGCAGATGAACCTCGTAGTCCTCCATCCTGTCCCCACCTAATCCCAAAGACAGTACTACATCATCTTCACCCACTTCTGTCTTGCTGTCCATCTCCATACCTACTCCTCCCCCCCCCCCCCCTGCAGTTCTTCTGTATCTCCATTACAACCCCTCCCTCCCAATCCCAGCCACTGTTCACCACAGCTGCAGTTGAGCCTTAGAGCCTGGAGACGACAGTGATTGTGTGTGTATGTGTTATGCATATGTGAATGTGTGTGTTTTGTTTACATCTGACAAATGACTTAGTCTGATAGCTGATAATATTAAGCAGTCTTCTTTCGATGTGCCTCCTCTATGTGGTGAGTAGCATTTCATATTGACGTTAATGATGGAGCATAATTCACAAACTAGTAACAAATATGTATATGCAGAAGATAGTGTTGAAGTTAATGATAATTGCATTGTAAAGGTGTAGGAATTGGAGCACAGGACTCTTGCAAAATGAAGCTGGATGCTAGTGAGTGAGATTAACAGCAATTTATTACTAACAGCAGAATATACAGAAAGATCATGTACATACAATACAATTGTTTACTTGAAACTGTGGATGACACAAGTGACAAAGATATTGATCCATGTTGGAGAGCTAAATAGTATCATTGCCAAAGAGCTTTATTTATTTAATATTTCGCCTCACTGATGACGAGGTCCCCACAGAGCACCTGTTTCTTCCTCTTGCAGTGCAGAGCCCTGATGTGAGGGGGCTAACATAAGTCCCAGCTACTCGCGTGTTCTTCATGGAGTTGTTCATGACCAGCCTTGCAATGGCTGGCTGCAATGTAGGACTTGACTGGACCATTTCTTGGCAGAGAAGTGCAGTGTTGATGCTCCTCTCCTTCCCCCTAACCCCCCCCCCCCCTGCCCCACCCAATTTTAGACCAGGTAACAGTGGTTAAAATAGGGGGACATCATCAGATGTGACCATAATGAGATTGCTGTGCAGTGTCAAGGGAGTTGCAGAGGCAGAACAGTTGCTTTTGGCAGTGACGAATAAGGTGGTGCATTGTCATCCCTCTTGTCTTGTCTGTTTTCTTCTCTCTGAGTGGTGTGTATCTTGCAAAATCCGCATTGAATCTACAAATAAATTAATGAGCTATTTGTTTCTCCCAATCTCTGTGTTGTGTGTATCTTGCAAAATCCAGGCAGGGTTTAGGCAATGCATGGAGATGATGGCTGGCTTCCAGTGTACTAGTGTGTCAAATGTATTGGCCCCTGTTGCAGTAGCCAATGCAGCCCAGAATATGGTGGCTGCAGTACTAGTCTCATTGCATCATCTCATAGCACAGTGTATTGAACCTCATATATAAAAAGTTTTGGTGAACCTTGGGGTTGGGGCAGAGTGTTCATTTTCACATAATATGTTATTTTGCACTCCAGACTAGGCCTGGTAACACTGTAGTGGTCAGTTGTACTGGAAAGGAGAAATATGCTGATAGCTTGAGGAACTCATCATTAAAAATGTCTGCTCACGAAGCTTCTGTGAATGTGTAATGAACACCCAATATGGCAGGCTAAGGATTCTGTCCACTGACCCCCACAGCATTTAGTTGCTGCTTTGCGTATCTTATGTCACCATTCTGTAAGTCCACTGCTTTGTGGGTGGTAGGCTGTGGCGTGATAGCACTGGACACTGCAAAGGTTACATAGCTGGGAGACCAATAAGGATTCGAACTGTGACCCTGAGAGGTACTGATGGATGTGGGGCAGTTGAAATGCAATACCCAGAATTGTACAAATAGCCTTTCCATTGTTTCCACCATTATATGTAAGTGTGTTTCCTCTACCCAGTGAGTGACATGATTGATAGTGGAAAGAGTATACTGATACTGGTAAGTAAAAGTCTCTTTGATGAACACTTATGTTGAATGAGTGTCTCTCTCTCTATGTCTCCCACACCACCTTGTGTTTGCCTTTACATGTGACTGTGTGTGCTCTGTTGTGTTGAATGCCTACACCATTGGTTTGATACAGGGTGATGTGTGAAACTGCTTTCACACTACACACTTCTGTTGTCCCAATCTGCTCCAGCTGCTGCAGACACTGTATTAAAGCTGAAAGCGTTAATAAAAGTTGCGGTGAAATATTCATCTGGGCTCTGTTGCATAGTAATCAGATTTGCTTTCAGTTCTTAGAATTGTCCAACATTGGTGGATTTAAATGATCTGTGAAATTCCTGCTTTTCCGAAGAAAGCATCAAACTATTTAATTAGAAATGAATGCTCCCACTGGAAATGTTCTCAAGCTGGTATTCATTAATAGATCATAATTGAAGCATACGTCAATTGTTGAATAAACACGTACCTTCTTGAAATGAACAATCTTTTATTGACTTTTGTGTCAATGAAATTCTTCTCGTAATATTAATTATCTGTTCACTGGCTTATACACAGATATATAATTCAATTTCCTTCAGAATCTCGCAATGGCATTGATTTCTACTTGACAAGAATGAAAACATCCTAATGAATCACTTCTTAAAAAGAACAAAGACTTCCTACACTAAGAATAATTATCTGAGTGGTAACCACCACAGGGTAATAAAGAATATCTCTCTCTCTAGCACTGTCACGTCAAGTCACGCTGCTTTCTCTCGTGTTGCAAGATACACCATATATGCCCCTCTTGTGGATGAACGTTTTTGGGCAAAACAAACATGAGCATTCACACAACACTATGCCGATGATTGTTCATGACAACGTATACTATTAATATCCACTATATAGACATTAACATTTTCTTATTAGTCAATATACTATCAATTAAAATAAATCAGTCATACTATAGCTAAATTCTCTGCATTCTGGAAAGAAAACTTATCTCTACATTGAAAAACAAATACATAATGTCTGCATACATCTTGAACATTGTGCCTGAAAAGAAAAACTAACTACTAAATTGCAAAAAGGAACAAAATATCCTAAGTATGGTTCATAGTTTCAATGTAAAACTGTCTGATCAATGTTATTTGGTATGTGTAGTATCTTCAGTCTTCAGAATTTTCAGTCATTGCGAAATTCCTTCAACAAGTGATGAGGATACATTCCTTTCACCTTTTCATTCTTCACATCCTTCAAAACATAGGACCCTGGATGAGGTATTTTTGTAATCACAAATGGTCCTTGATACAATAGTTGCCTCTGTATAAGTGAAGCCTTAGGATGCATTTTTACTAAAACTTGGTCTTTCACTTTACATGTTTTTATTCTTCCTAGTTGATTGTCAAAATAGATTTTTCTTTTCTTTGCCTTGTCCATTATATTGAGTAAGTCTTGGTGTACTTTATTTTGTAGAGGCATTCTGTCAATTGCTGCTTTAGGGATTGGTTGAATCCAGTCATTCTGTACCTGTTTTCCAAACATCAGTTCATACGAAGTGCACTCTGTCATAGTGTGTGTCATATTGTTCACAATTTCTTGAAAATTGTTAAGGTAATAGATCCGTTTGGTTTGCTGGTTGTGGAAATACGTTCTCATGAACTGGTTTAATTCACAAATGATTCGTTCCACAGGATTTGCAGAAGGGTGGCACACTGATGTTAGAACGTGTTTTGTACCACAGCTGCTTAGTGTTTGCCTCCAACGAAATCCAGTGAATGTTGACCCATTGTCAGAAAGAATAGCCTCTGGTTTGCCTACGTTGACTATATAATCTTTGACCAGTTTCTTGGCTATGGATGCACCTATAGCTGATTTTAATGGATAAAGTTTGACATATTTGGTGAATATGTTGAGAAAAGCTACAAAATATTTGTATCCTCCTCTTGATGATGGTAGAGGACCACAGACATCGAGTGAAATGATCAATAGCGGTTTAGTAGGCATAATAGGATGTTGGAAATCCATCACAAAAAAATTTCCTGGTTTGGCTAGCTGACAAATTTTACATTTCCTTAACTGT